>NC_058132.1:322954013-322980137 GCF_016433145.1 Gracilinanus agilis | reverse complement strand
CTCTATACACAGAGACTGATATACTGTGGTAAAATTGAATGTAATGGACCTCTGTACCAGCAGCAATACAATGACCCAGGACAATTCTGAGGGATTTATGGTAAAGAAAGCTACCCACATTCAGAGGAAGGACTGCAGGAGAGGAAACATATAAGAAAAACAACTGCTTGAACGCATGGGTCGGGGTGGGCATGATTGAGAGTGTGGACTCGAAACTACCACACCAAGGCAACTACCAACAATTTGGAAATTGGTCTTGATCAAGGACACATGACAAAACTAGTGGAAATGCGCATCGGCCATGGGTGGGGGGGGTCCAGGAGGGGGGGTTGAAGGGGAAAGGTGGAGCATGAATCATGTAACCATGTTAAAAATGAATATTAATAAATGTTAAAAAATAAAAAAAATAAAAAAAAATAAAAAAGTAATTGCTATAAATATTTTAGAATATTTAAATTATTTTCTTTTCCCACTGATCACCAGGGAGAGAAGACTTAATAGTGGTATTTCTGGGTCAAAGTTTATACACAGTTAAATAACCATTTGAGCATAATTCCAAATGACTCTCTGAAATGGTTAGATCAATTCACAATTCCAGTAGTCCCGGTTTCCCCACATTCTCTCCAACATTTGTCATTTTCTCATCTATCATTTTAGCCAATTTAATAGGTATGAGATAGTACTTCAAAGATTTAATTTATATTTCTCTAATCAGTAGTGATTTAGACTTCTTCCTATAACTATATCATAGCTTTTATTTCTTCTTCCACTGATTGCCTGTTTATAATTTTTTCTCATTTATTGAATTCGTTGAATTTATTAAAATTGAAGAATGATTCATATTCTTGTAAATTTAACTGTTCTCTATATATTTGGAATATGAGGCTTTAATTTTTTTTTTAAACCCTTGTACTTCAGTGTATTGTCTCATAGGTGGAAGGTTGGTAAGGGTAGAGGCTTTAATTTTTATGAAAAATTTCCACCCAAGTTTTTGTTTTCCTTCTAGTCTTTAAACAGTTTAATCTTGTTTCGTTCCTTATGATTTTTATTTACATTGCCTTTTTATGCTTCTCTTCACTCCTGTGTTTTTTTGCATGTCAAATTTTCTGCTCATCTTTGGCCTTTTCATTCGGAATGCTTAAAACTCTTCTTTTTTTGTTGAAGATCTGTTTTTTCCTCTCATAAGATTATATTCCATTTTGCTGTGTAAATTGTTTTTGGTCATTTACCAAAATCCTTTGCTTTCTAAAATATCATGTTCTATGGTCTTCACTTTATGTTTTAGGTTTTTTTTTTTAAAAATTAAACCCTTAACTTCTGTGTATTGGCTCCTAGGTGGAAGAGTGGTAAGGGTGGGTAATGAGGGTCAAGTGACTTGCCCAGGGTCACACAGCTGGGAAGTGCCTGAGGCCGGATTTGTACCTAGGACCTCTTGTCTCTAGGTCTGACTCTCAATCCACTGACCTACCCAGCTGCCCCCTGGTCTTCACTTTATATTGGTAGGTGCTAAATCTTATGTGATCCTGATTGTTACTTGTAGGTACTTGAGTTCTTTCTTTCTGGCTGCTTGCAATGTTTTTTTTCCTTGGTCTAAGAGCCCTGTGTTTTGGCTATAATATTCCCAAGAATTTTCATTTTGACATTTATTTCAAGAGGTGACAGATTCTTTCAACTTCTACTTAGTCCCTTGGTTCTAAGAGATCTGAGATTCACCTATGATTTCTTGAAATATGTCTAAGTTATTTTTTGTTCATGGTCTTTGGGTAGTGCATCATTCTTAAAATAGTTCTCCTTGCTCTGTTTTCCAGGTCAGTTGTTTTTCTTATGAAACATTTTATATATTTTCCTATTTTTCAGTCTTTTGACTTTGATTATTTCTTAGTGTTTCATGGAAGCATTAGCTTCCAACTGACCATTTCTAATTTTTAAGGATTTACTTTCTTTCATAACATTTGGCCCTTCTTTTTCTAAGCTATTAATTTTCTTCTTATAACTTTCCCCTTAGTTCTTGCCTCTTTTCCTATTCTTCCACCTAGCACTCTTATTTGGCATTTAAAATAATTTTTTAGCTTCTTCTCTAACTCTTTCTTAAATGATTCAATGAGTTCCATTTAGTTTCAGTCAAAGCAGTATTTTTCTTTGAGGTTTTGTTTGTAGATATTTTTGAGCTGTTTTCTTTTTTTGTTTGTGTTTTGATCTTCTGTGTTGCCATAATAGCTATTTATTTTCTGGTTCTTTTGTTATTTGTTCATTTTCCAGCTGATTTCTTGACTTTGGGTTTTATGTTAAAGCTGTTCTTTGCATACTTTTTTGGGGGTTGTCTGGCCTGAGCTTGTGTCTTCTTTGTTCTGCTGCTTTATTCACTTTGTTCTCCTTTATTACTCACTCTGGCTGGAGGTCTTATTCAGTAATCTTGGGCAAATAATTTCATCTCTCTGAGCCTTAGGTTCTTCATTGGTAAAATTTAGGAAAACAAGACTTACTCAAATCAACTTACTGATCAATGATAAGTATATTGAAATTGTATCTTATTCTTGTCTCCCTGACTATCTTTCTTTCCCCCTACCCACTTACTATAGTAAATTTATAAGTAGATAGTATAAGGTACAATAATAATAAGTAAGACCGCAAAGGGGAACTTAGACATCACTTATAAGTCTGTCCCATAAAATAAGGGAACATAACAGTTACTTGCAAACTGTCTTATAAATTTAAGGAGTATGGAGCCACTGCAAACTGTCTCATAAATTAACTAAGGCCACATCCTGAGATGATGTGCTAAATTTGGGGGAGTCTGCTAGGCTTTGATATAATTTCTGTTATCTGCTCTTAATCTGTAAGCCCTGGTAAACTCTGGTCATGAGCAATAAGGCCAGCAAAGCAGTATTCCAATAAATTAACCCTTAGGTTTGCTGATAACTTTGAGATAATGTGGGTATGTTAATGAATGAACCCTAAGGGGGAATGAAGAAGTATTTATTCCTCACCACCAAAACCTTATCAAAATGGGACCCCAAACTCCTGTCCCTATCCTCAGTACTCTATCACTTGATAAGGGTCCATACTGCTTACATGCTCACATTGTTTCCCCCTTCAATATTCTTCTCCCCACTACTGCCTTTCTCTCTCTACCATCCTATCCCTTGTTCCCATACTATCTGCCCCCCCCATTTGGCACCCCTTACCCCTATTTATCTCTGTAATTTCTGAGCTGTTTGTCTCTCCCCTCTGTAACTTATTAAAGTGTTATTTAACCATTACTTCTTGCTTGTTACCATACTGGTCTTTCCCAGTGAGTATCTAAAAAAATGGGCATGCCTGATCCCCCCGTCACCCAAAAGGATTCTTTAGTAGTCCTATTCCCTTAGTCATGAATTAGGAGCACCAAGATCAAGACTATAGATTACTCATAGCCACTTTTACCGCTGAATGAACCATGGGAAATGGATTCATGGTTAAAGTTGAGTACCTGAACCTTATATTCCCTCCCAGAGGAATTTCCCATTATCTGGGTCACAGTAAATCAATTAATAATTCCACAATTAATTGGCAATTCGATGAGGTGATGGATGTGAAAATATTTTAAGTGGTAAATAAAGTGCTACATAAATACCAGGAACTAAAAGCCAGGTGAAAGGCATTTGCTTATTTTTGTGTAGCCCTTTAAGCCTATTGCCCTCGACCATGAATAATTTAGCAGTCATCAAAGGTTGAAAGTTAGGTGACTGAGGTCTGTCTCCTTGGCTTTGTTCAGATCCTGAAGTCTTGTAAAGATCACTAATAACAAGATTTTCCCCCTATGTATTCCAAAGCTGAATGCACTGGGATCCTTTAAAGAAACCTGACTAACATTGCAGATGAGTATCCAATTCCTTGGGTGCCTGCCCAGCTGACCCCTGTTAATTATACATTAAATGGTGATTCAGACCAATCGATTTGGGTGTCAGAAACTATAACTCCTATTTCAAATTTTATTTAAAAGGCAATTAGATATCTAGCTCTGATAGATATTTGGAAGGAAGGCATATTGGTGAATGTGATTTTGTTTTCTCAGTTATCAGGCCTTCTGTTGGATTTATTTCCTGGACTGATTGGGTCCTAATTCAATTTCTCTTAAATGTCTATTTCAAATGGTTAAGAGCTGTGGATGGAAATTTAATAGTCCTATATTTTAAACCTCTTTCCAAAGGCCAAATAATGAAAAATTTTCTTTCAGACAATCTCCCCAAATAATTCTAAAATACCAAGAAGCTACATTGAAAAGGGTGAGAGATCTAGGCATTTGGGGAAGTTTCAGGTCAATTTTGATTATTTTTGGAATAAGCTTAAGAGTATCAAAAAGAAATCTATCATTGCATTAGAATTGTTTTGTGAAGTTATTTCCAAATAGTTCCTAAACATTCAAGGAAAATTAAATCACCTTCTTATTGAAGGAATTGTGCATTAATTTAGACTCATTAAGGAAGCCTATTATGAGACAGCTAAGTTTCTTTCCAATAAGTTAAAAGCTTAAAATAAACACTAAAAGTCCAAGCTTTAAAAATAAACAACATATTAACCTTTTGGCTGCCGAGGCCTTGCTCAAATAGTTTGATTTATGTTTAATGTGCATTTTGCTCTTGTATAGTAATGCTTAATTTATCTGAGGCTGTTAAAGGATGTGTTTCTTTATATTTTTTATTTACATTTATTTATATATTTATATAAATATTGTTAGATCCCTGCTTCTGGTTGGAAAATGTTATTGCTAGTAATTAAGGGCAATTAACAAGACCTGAGGGAGAGAACTAGGAAAAGAGGAAATATTTAAAAGCATTCTTAGTTGTCTTTTTTCCTCCAAGACCTTGTCACATAGGACGGGCTAGTTTTTCCTTTAAAGGTGTGGAAGCTATCTAAGAGTCTTGATCTCAACTGGAGGGCCTTTTCAACCTACTGCTAAGAGTTGAGCCTTGACACAAGCTACCTGGTTGCTTGGAGCTTAAAAAAAAGTCAACCCACAAGAAGTTAGTCCCCTTCAGACTTTAGTGAGTCAGCCAATACACATTTATTAAACTTATGTTATGTGTCAGGCACTGTGCTAAGTGCTAGGTATATAAAAAGGGGCAAAGGATAGTTCCTGCTGTTAAGCAGCTCATAATCGAAGAAGGAAGATAACAAATAAATAAATGTATATATAAACAACCTATATAAAGGATAAGTAGGAAGTAATTGAGAAAGGGAAGACACAAGACTTTATTGATATTCTACTTCTAAGTCCACAAGGAGATGATAGGGATTTTGTCTGATCTGTGACTATATCCTTGCTGAATATCGTTTTTGTGCTCTAGTTAAATAAACCTCCTTTGAACCTTACAATGACCCTGGGAGATAGGTGCTATTATTATTCCAATTTCCCAGATGAGGAAACTCAGGCAAAGATTAAATAATTTGCCCACTTACACAGCTAGTAAGTGTATGAGGCTGGATTTGAATTCAGGTCTTTTTGACTCTAGGCCTACTGCTCTATCCACTGTGTTGCCCCAGTAAGTATTCACTCAGATAGCTTAAAGATCCCCAGTGATGAGAAAACCACTTTCTCCTGTAGAAACTGATTTTACTTTCAGAGAACTTGAAGTATTAGGCAAATTTTCCTGTTATCAAGCCTAAATTATCCTCTTGTCAACTTCAACCCATTGCTCTTAGTTCTGCCTTCCATAGACAAAGAGAACAAATCTGATCTCCCTTCCACGTGTTAAGAGATTTTTTTTATTAATTTCTCCTTTTTTTATATAAGAGGAAAAGGAGCAATAAGATTTCTGAGTAAGAGAGACCCCCTGCTGTGCAGTTTGTCAGTGACAGTTAAAAGCATGTGGCCAAGTGTGGTTAGTTAGTTGTGGACTGTTGGAAAGGGATTTTTGTCTCTGGGTCTCTGAGGGAGAGGGTGTGCTGCTAGCACTCTCTCGGGTTGGGGACAGAGAAACAGCATCAAGGCCTTAATAGCCTTATTTATTATTAACCACTTGGGTAGATAGGTAGATAGATAGTGGTTATATTATTAGATAGTCAGAGTAGGAGAGTAGGTGAGGACTTTGGCCTAGCAGAAGATACTGCCCTCTGACGCCAATAGATTTAAGTTTTTTGTTTTTTTTTGAGGAATTTAGTTAGGATTGGGATCTGGGGTATAGTTACAAACTATCGTAAGATTATTTTCACTTTCCTCCTTCCTATTTCCTATCTGTATTTTCTAATGATAAACTAAGTGTTTTGTGTTTAATAAATTGCTCACTTGCTTTTGTTCAAACTCCTATCCCCTCCCTCCCCAAATTTTACCCTTCACACACATCTTCTTTCAAATCCTTAAAGATAACCATCATGAACTCCCTAAGCCTTCTCTTTTTCAGGAAAAATATCTCTGTTCCCTTTGGTGGTTTCTCATACAGTATGATCTTGAGGTCCTTCATCCTTTGGTTAACCTCTTTGAGAGCTTTCCAACTTATTAATATCCTTTCTTGAAATGGTGACCAGAAGTTAACATAATGCTTCAGATGTGGTCTGATCAGGGCAGAATGCAGCAGGACTATCAGTACCCTAGTCCTAGACCAGTGATGGGTAAACTATTGCCCAAGGGCCAGATGCAGGCCCCTGAAATGTTTTATCCTGCCTCATGACATTATTCCTAATCTGATGAATACAATGAGTAGGATACAATACAATGAAACTTTGAAAGAGTTGCCTTAGAAACAGACTGACAAACGAGAATTTCCTTTCCTTTGGCCCCCTCTTTAAAAAGTTTGCCCATCACTGTCCTAGACCATTGGCCTCCCTTCATGACTCCTCAGAGTGCACTAATTTTCTTGGCTGACATATTATATAGTTGACTCATATTGATTTTTCTAACATCTTTATACCCTATATTTTTCTGACAAACTTCTATCAAATCATACCTCTTCCATATTTTACTTGTGAAACTGATCTTTGGAATCCAAATTTAACTCTTTAGATCTGAGTTCAAAACCACCTTGAAGACCAGCAAGGTCACTATGGACAACAGTCATTGGCAAAATGATGGTTTCTTTCATACAACTCCTCCAGGGAAGATGGTGGTTTTTAAAAGAAAGCACAATTGTAGTGGTGTCTTAGCTCACCCCCTTCTCCTGCTGTATTAAATGATTGTTGTGGGTCTAGACAAATATTCCTGGTAACTGAAACTTACCATTTTAAGTGAAGTTTTAAAATTTTAAAGTCATTTGGGATGTCTTTTTCAATAACATTCCTCTTCCTTCTTAAACTGGGCACACTAAACATAAGTTAAGGTTTTTGAAGACTTGGGGAGATCACCATTAAGGTCACCTATCATAATATTCTATATTAAAGGGCTCTCAGGGGTTCTTTATTCCTATACTAAATGGACCCAAACTGTTGTACTTTTGGGACTTTTATGTTTGCTTTTATAATTATTTTATCACTCCCTTTACAATTAATCTATCAGCTCTTATTCTTATTGTGGAGATTATGGTTACATCTAGCAGGTTCTATGATCACTTTTGTTCTTCTTTGAATCTAATAATTCTATAAAAATTATATATGTAAGTTTATGTATTTATATGTATATATCTCTCAATATATATATACACATACATGCACACACATTTGTTGGGCCTTTTTTGGGCTTGTTTTTGGGTTCTAAACTTTGTATGTTCTGTATAGCTGAGGTCTCTGAATAAGTGAATTCTGGATAGCAGAGACTGTTAGTGTAGATAGACAGGCAGACAGATAAATAGAGAGACAGACAGATACATAGAAAGATAGACAGACAGATAGATAGATACACTTGCCTCTGATCTGAGAAATCCCCTAAAATCAATGGCTGTGGAGGAGAGAGCACAGAAGGAAAGGATTATATTTTATCCCTAACTTTTCACATTAGATCCCCGACTCTTTCCATATTGAATTCTTACTTTTATCTGTCTTGAGACCTTTGGCTCAGGAACTGACCCAGTCTCTCTCCTACTACCATGCACATGGCCACTAGGTGGAACTCTGCGATGAACCATTACTCCTGACTTCCACACATTCTTCTACCCAATTTTTTAATAAGGAACTTTTACTAGGAAACTAATCGAAAATAAAACACGGAAACAAAGGTACCTCTTAGACTTATTCCAGGTCATATAGTTAGTAAGTAGCAGAGCCAGGATCTGAATTCAGCTCTCTTTATCCCAAGTACAGTATCATTTCTACTGTCCACAGGTTTTAAGTGTGGTTTTACCCAGTTTGGTTTCTTCAACTATTGTTTTAAGCTACTATTCCAGCTTAATTCAAATTACAGCTAGGAGTTTGGGAATAGCATTTGTATCTTTTAGCTATGTAGGTGAGATTCCTTTATTGTTGAATGGGGTTTATGAGTCTTAGAAGCAAGAATGTCTTAAACCTAGAGTTTTCATATTCCTCCCTCCCCTGACCTCCACCTCTAGTCCATGCCAAAGGCACAGAGCCCTTATCCTTGTGTCCCACTTGAGACCTTTTCCCTTGGTTATTGCCTCCATCTAGCAACTTTTCTTGTAGCCACCCAGACTTCTAGGACCAAGTTTTTCTTTTCCTTTTACAGTATTTCTGCTCCTTCCAGTCCCATATTTCAACCCTTTAGGGCCTCTGCTCTCTGTGATTATCAAGGTGATAATTAGTTAATCCAATCCCCTCCTCTGATAAGTGTTCTCAGAATTGGGACTGTGCCTTATTTAAATTTATCCTCCACTTCCCCACTTCACCCCCAACATAGTGCTTCTTAATTGAATTAATTTATTCAATTCATTTTATTAGCATGCTAATTAATAGAAGAACACTATAAGAGCTCCCTAGGATCCTATCTTCAGTTCTTAGACCATACAGGTGCACTATAACAAGTGCCTTCTAAAGACAATAGATAGCTGTTATTTAGTCTTTCCATTGCATTTATTATGAAAGAAAACTCCTTCCTCCAAACAGACTACAACTTGTTTCTGAATAGGAAGGGAAATTCTAGGGAGCAGGCTTTCTGGTGGAGTTATCATCCTCTGGGAGGCAAGTCACTGGATGTTTGTGTTTCCTGTCTGACTTATGCTTCTAGTTTATTTATACAACAAAAATGATCAGGCCTTTCCTTTCTTAGCTCAGATTACTAGCTCCTCTCCCAGTAGAATGGAATGTCCTTGTGAAAAGGGATTTTTTTATTAGATTCTTTATATTCTACCTAATTAAATATTTGTTAAAATGAATTGGCCACCTCTCAGCTGTCCATCAGAAGGTTGGTTTTCTAGAGTCTTATCACTATAGTTTCATAATATCAACATAGTATATGTGACTGCAATTTTAATAACTACTTCAATTTTTCCAGAACATTGTGATATCATTAGGGCATGTGCTCCTTTTGTCTATGTAGACGGTTTCTTGCCATGCCTTAGTGCATGGTATGTGTAAATTTTTGTGTCTGGGGAAAAAAGTCAGTCCTCTGATGGCCAATTCTGGTGATAAACCAATCTCTCTGAATTTAGGCAGAGTGTTCTTTGATGAGAGGAGCCTATGCTTAGTCCAGACCTGTACTTAAAGATTTTTCAGCCTGGTAGTATAAAACCTGTCACAAACTGTTTTCTGTCAGCAAAGCCCAGCTTTTGAGAACCAAGGATGATCTTCATTCCACAAAGAGGTGTCAGAGTAGAACTTTTGGGCAGATTGTTAGCAAACATAATGTCCATCTTGAGAAAAATCATTGAATCTTTCCAATTTCTCTACCTGATACTGAAGAAAATAGAAGCAGCTAAGATGTGTAGAGTCTCATTGATCTGGGGCGTCTTTTGTTTTCTGGTTTCTAACATTCTGCTTGATGGAAAATTCTATTCATTCTTTAAGGGTTGGAGGAAATTCTATCTCTTCCATTAAACTTTCTTTTACTATAGCAGTCTGTATTGCTATTGTTATTTAACTGGGATCAGTGAACTTGGAATCATCACCTTCAACTTCATACGAGTTTTATTGTTGGTATTACACTTATCTTTTTTTTTTTGTAAACCATATATTGCCTTATATTGTTTTCTAATAGTTTCAAGGGTAGCCTCTGAAGGGGCGATTCCTACCTCAGGCTTGGGTCTCTAATAAGTTACTACAGGTCCAGATATTTTATGGGTCAGAATCAGCTCTTAACCTATGTTTTTTTCAGTCTATCAACCAAAGGACATGGTTAATTGAATAGAAATGGGAAAAAGGTAACCAAAGAACACCTCTCCGCGCCCCAACTACTACCACCACTACTACAACCACTAATAGCAATCACAACAGCAACCTTGAGATTGTTTCACAAAGATCAGCACACTCAGTGGGAAAAGTGAACTTTAATGGAAATTATATGTGGGACTACCAAGCAGGGGGAACAAGCCATCCATATGGAAGGTGATGCCCATGCTGGGGAAATGTTTGCCAGGAAACATACATGGAGGGGCAGCTCTTTCCTTTAACGTTGTAGAGATGCCAGACTTTTACTGATGTCATAACATTATTCTCTGTTGAACCTGCTTCCCACCAGGCACTAGTCACCCCACCACTGGGAATTATGCTCCAGTGCTTCCCCACTAAGTCCTATTCTCTGATCCACCTGGTGATCAAATCTAGCCATTTAACTGGTGAACTAACACACTGTACAACATCCTCTGGGAGGTCGTGACATAGATCTTTCCCCAGCTCTTTTAGCTACCTTCCCAACCCACTGGTGGGTATTCAGGTTAACTCACTCCCCTGGGTCTCTCAATCTAATTGTCACCTAACGTATGGTCAGAAACCCATTTTATTCTTTAGGATTTATCATGCTGTTTGGCTGAGGAAAATCTCTCCAGGGGTGTACTTCCCCAGAAAGGAAAAGGATTGAAAGATACTGTGGTAAGGAAACTGTTTTAGCTTCACATCAGCATCTCCTTTGTTCCATGAAAAATAGCTACTGCTGTGTTGGCTCCAGAATTCTGAGACATCCTGCCCTTTGTCCTACTTTCTCCAGCATCACATCATGATCTGTTCCCTTTCTTAACTCTACACACATCCATTTCCTTTCTTTTCACTTAAACGATAAGTTCTACTAAAGTCTTTCCTTTCCTTGCCCTCAGATAGGTGTGCTACTCTATAGTTTTGTGGTCTCCTTGCCTTAAGATTGAGTTCCAATACATTTTCTACACAGCTGCTAAGTTAATTTTCCTCTGTCCAGGTCAAATTCCCTCTGCACCCTCCACCCCCCTCCAAAAAAAAATACAACAAAAAACAACTCCTATGACTCCCTCTTCTAAAATCAGCTATAAAGCCATTTGCTTGGCATTTCAAGTTCTTCACAGCTTGGTCCTTTCCCACATTTCTAGGTTTCTTACATATTATTTCCCTTCATGAACTCTAAGAATTAGCTATACTGGCCACTTTAATCTTACTCTACTTCCTTCTCAGTGTAATGGTTGTCTCTCTTGTCTGAGATGTCTTTTTTTTTGTCTCCCTTACTTCAATCTCTTACTCTTCTGAGATTTTTTCAAGACTGAGGTCAAATTTCATCTTCCTCCTGAGGCTCTTTCTCACTAAGGAAGAGAGTTTTTTTCCCCTTGAATTTATGACCTTTGTTTCATGAGCATCTTGGGCAATCTGGTGAAACAAATGAACCTCTTCTAAGAATAAGGTTTTAGGGGCAGCTAGGAGCTTCAGTGGATAGAAAGCCAGGCCTAGAAAAGGGAGGACTTGGGTTCAAATGTGACCTGAGACACTTCCTAGCTGTGTGACCTGGCACTTAACCCCATTTGCCTAGTTCTTCTTGCTCTTCTGCCTTAGAACCCATACTTAGTATTGATTCTGAGACAGAAGGTAAGGAGTAAGAAAAATAAGTTTTTAAATATTTGAAGGAAATCCTAAATTTCAGTTTGGATGTGAGTGGCAATAAAGATATAATTTTGTTCCTATCTGAGTTCACTCAGAATGCTTAAAATCTGCATAAGGCTATATTCTATCTACCCTGTCTGTTTCTCAAAAGGACTAAAGTATTTATTCCTTGTCCTTTTTACTTGAATGAAAGCTCTTTGAGGTCAGGGACTGTTTTTTGCCTCACTTAGTATTATGCCTAGCACATAGTAAAAGTTTAATAAATGCATGTAGGTTGACAAGTAATTGTTGAATAGAGCAGAATTATTGTAAGAACTCTTTAAAATCCAGTGTGTACTAAGTAGCTTGAGTTTAACTCATTATTTCCAAGAGGGAAAAAATTCCTAAAGGCCGCTTAATGAGTAGATTGGGTATTTGGGCTATTGTCTTACTATCAGAGGAGCTGTGATTAGCACTTTCATTTATTAGGACACTTTTTAAAAGTTCCATTGGGAGGAAGCCTCATTTATTAGCTTCCTGAGACCTGTCATTATGAAGAAAACTATTGAGTACAGATGAGGAAATATGCAGTTCACCTATTTGGAAAATTCAAATCCCTTATCTCTTCCTAACAGTCCATGATGATGGGCAATAATGGTTATAATAAAGAAAAGAGCCCATTTTAATAAACTGGACAAAAAGACTTAGAAAATGAAGGGTTTGGATGAAGGGGAACTAAAAACTGAAATTCAACCAGACAAGAAGCTTCTCTGCTAGATGCTTTCAAACTATTTTTGCTCACAGCACAGCATTATTCTTTGATGTGAGGAATTGGGTTCACTAGGGAGCATCAGAATACTCACAATATGCATTTGATTGCAAGTGTCCTTCCATGTGATTAACCCTAGTGGAAACTCGACACAACCTTTAAGAACCATTGTTGTGTATGAAATAATTTTCCCTATGTCCTTTCTTCCTTCTCTCCTTTCTCTCTGCTGATTAAAAAAATTTTTTATGGATGTCTTGTTTTTATGTCACCTGCATTTCTTACTATATCCTTTGACTTTACCCCACCAATCTGTGTAACAATGACTGACAAAGGAAAGGGGAAAAAAGGATTTAAGTAAAATTCCACCACTTATTAATCAAGTCTGAAAATATATGCAGTGTCTCATGCCTATCATCTCCAACTTCTAAAAGAAAGAAGTTAGATTTTTTTTCTTATCTTTTCTTTGTGGTTGTGGTCAAGCTTGACAAATAAAATTGCCCAATTTGCAGGGGTTTGTGGAGTCTGGGAGTTATTTCTGTTATTTTTATTTACATTGTTGTAGTCACTGTCTTCTAGATCTTCTCACTGTACCCTACATTAATTCATATCAGTTTACCCACATTTTATCCATTCTTTATAATCATCATTTTTTACTATGCTGTAATATTCTATTACTTTTGTATACCAATGTTTATTCAGTCATCTCCCAATCAATGAACATCTCTTTTGTTTCTAGCTCTTTGCTCTACAAAAATGTTAGATATTTTGTATATAAGGTTTCAGAAAGGCCCATATCTACTTGGTCGTGTGCCTGATAGTGGCACCTTTAGGTCAAATAATATGGACATTTTCATTACTTTTTTAAAGCTTTGCTCCAAATTTCTGTATATTTCAAGATAGCTTAAGTCCTACCTAAGGTAATATGGTGGCAAGAGCTCTTGATTTAGAGTCAGAGGACCTGGGCTAAAGTTTTATCTCTGATATTTATTATCTGAGCAACCCCAAGAAATTCACTTAAGTTCTCTGAGCCTCAGTTTTCTCATCTATGAAATGAAGAGTTTGAATTAGATGACCTGTAAATCTTATAATCTTCTTTCTCTCAGGAAGTTTTACCTGACATCCTAGTCCACAATCATCTCTTCTCTTTGTCCTCTGATTCTGCAGTATTGTTGTCAGTCCAATAAACATGTATTGAGCATTATTCAGTTCTTTCATACTGCTGTTATATATTGTTGATCTCATATACAACTTAATGGCCCACATTTTTATATGCCAAACTTTTAATACTTCCAAACTACTCACTATTATAAAAGATGCTCAGTTAACTAATTGAGGAGATAGCGGGATATAGGGAGGAAAGCTTAGTATATTACCATTTGGATAATGCCAAAATGCACCCAACAGAATTCAATGGCTTTGTAAATAGAAACTCTCCTACAAGTACAGACCATGTACACAGATTGATCCCCTAATTCTGTCAGTTTACCATGCTCTTGACCCTTGGCACAGGCCGATCCCCAATACCAGCTGTCTCCTAAGCCTAGTCACAAGTCAACACCCTAACTCAATTTCTCTAAATGCTATAATTGCTATGTGACTGAAAATCATGAAATACCATGAACTTTGAACTTTGAAAAAATCAAAGCTACAGGTGATCCAAAAGGCAATAGAGAAAAATCATATGAAAATGGATGTACGAAGGCTGCAGCATATTTTCCATGATGACTTGGGAATGGAGGGGATAAGTAGCCTTTATTTTTTGTTCAACAAACATTTGTTGTGTCTATTATGTACCAGACACCGTTTTAGGTGTTGGCAACACCAAGATAAAAACAAAAACAGTCCTTACCCTAAAGGAGCTTATATTCTAGTGGGGAAAATATCAAGGACATGTATGATTTGGGAAAAAAAATTTTTAGGTAAGTCAATCAGTGAGAATGAGGGATAAACAGATGGATAGCTTGAGTGTGATTTATATACCCATCAAATACTTAAAGAAACAGAAGTCCTCCAGTGGCTTAGAGCAGTGATGGGCAAACTTTTTAAAGAGGAGGCCAAAGGAAAGGAAATGCTCCTCCGTCAGTCTGTTTCTAAGGCAATTCTTTCGAAGTTTCATTGTATTGTACCCTACTCATTGTATTCGTCAGATTAGGAATAATGTCTCATGGCCAGATAGAACATTTCAGGGGGTCACATCTGGCCTGGGAGCTGTAGTTTGCCCATTGCTGGCTTAAACAAATCCTTTTTGGAAGATTCATAGAAAGAAATGGATTATCATCACATAGGATCAGAAGTCATGGAGGGTTTTACTATCTCTACTGGAGAAGAGAGTAGTCAGGCCAATATAGATCAACGAATCAATACATCAAGAAGCAATTTATTATTATTTTTTGTAATAAACCCTTACCTTCTATGGGAGCTATGGGAGGCATTTTTTAGCTTTGCCTTCAAACCTTCCAATCAGAGGAATAGAAGCAAATGAGGGTACAGATGAGGCATGAGTAGCAAAGCTGAAGTAATCTCCCTGACTTGAAGCAATGAATTTATCTGGTGATGAATTTCCTGGACAGAGCATAATGAAGATGATGATGGAGTTGAAACCAAGCAGAGCAGTTGGTGGCAAATGAATGAAAATGGAAGTTAGTGTTTTTCTCTAACAACTTACTTTAAGGAAGTTTTTCCCTCGTCTTACAATTATATCCTTTGTAGCACTTAAGCACAGAGCTGTGACAAGAATATTTGTTGGAATAGATGTAAGAATGATAGATATCAATTTAACTGTACAGTTTTTAAATACCCTTGGATTCAGTTTCATGCATTATATAGGTCTGTCTGATATATTTGAAATGAGCTCTAGAGCAAGCAACCTGAATTGTCTCTCTAGTGCAGAGAATGAGCTGCACAACCCTTATCTGTTCTTTTGCATGACCTCCTGGTCACCAATGGGACATATTTACAAATTGGATGGTTGTAGGGTTAGCAGTGAGCCAATGCCCTGGGTTAGCAAGTGGCTTGTGCCATCAATTAAGGGTACATTAAGTTGCCTAGGCTAGGGGATTAATATATATAGCCAAACAGCTCAGATAAAACTTTTCATCTTTTGCAAAGTAAGTGGGCCCTATGGTTTTTTTTTAAACCTTTACCTTCCATCTTGGAGTCAATACTGTGTATTGGCTCAAAGGCGGAATAGTGGTAAGGGCTGGGCAATTAAGTGACTTGCCCAGGGTCACACAGCTGGGAAGTGTCTGAGGTCTAGGACCTCCAGTCTCTAGGCCTGGCTCTCTATCCCCTGACCTACCAAGCTGCCCCCTGCCCTATGGGTTTTGAAGTAGGCATTAGTCCTTCCTCCTCACCTCTCTCAATAGAGACCAAGACTCAGGTATCACAAAAAAAGGTAAAAATTCAGAAAGCTGCCTCTGTTTCACTGTTTTCTCTTGATAGCTTTTGGACCTTGTCTGGGGACAAGGATTGATACATTCAGGCTGGATGTGCTTCTGGCAATATGTGACGCCTCAGGAATGCTCTTCCCACATACAATAATCATTGTCTCATTATCCAGCAGTGATGGCATCATTATACAGTGCTGGAGAAAGGAGGGCAGAGTTCTTTGCAGAATGATGGCATGCTTCCTCAAGTCAATCTTAAAAAAGAAGGAAGGTGGCAGGTTCTATTAACCTTACTTTTTATTTAAGCAAATAGGTGAAATGAGGAGTGATGTAGCCTTCTTTGAACTCCTATCACATTCAGAGTATGCATTGAATACTTTTAACATCTAATTATAGCTTATCTTGTGGTCTTTTATTTTTTCACATGCATATGTCTTGTTTCCCCAAATAAGCTATAAGCTCCTAATGGAGAAAAGAGGACCATCGAGTTCCTTTCCCTCTCTGGGATCTCCCTCAGTGCCTACATATAAAGTATAGATGCTTAATTATACTGCTTAATTGTTTGATGTATAGTTAATGATGGTCTAGCCACATAATGGCTGTTTCTTACGTTACTAATTTGGAAAGAAAATGAAATTAATTCCAGTCAAATTTCAAAACAACCAATATTTATTTGACAGAATCCAACAGATTATTTTAACTGATTTTTATGCATAGACATCAAGTTTAGATATGGAAAATATTTTATATTTTACAAGGATATGTTTTATGTCAAACATAACAAAGGCAGTGTAGTTAGGGCTTTTTCTCTTGGGGTGACAGGATATGTTTCTAGTCCTCCAATGATTGTACTGCAGTTGTGCTCCTCTCTTATCTCAGGCTCACAAATTCCTAGTTATGGCTTTGACCATAAGATCTCACTTATTGTACCTCTATCAGGTGAAGAATATTTCATTAAATTCTTTAGGATCCTGAAAGCAAATGAACTGTAGTCAGACTTCAATTACTCAGATGGCTTGGGTCATTGGAGATTGTGGCTAATTAAATTTTCTGATTAACTGAGTCTTAAACCCTTATTGTTTCAATCCGTGTTCAATTCAGATTCATTTGATTCAGTCCAATTCTTGCTATTCCTTTCAAATTGATTCCGTTACATTAGATTCAACTTCATTTCATTGGACTTCATTGCATTTATTTCATTAGATATTTATTTAACATCTATTTTATGTTAAATACCTTAGGGGATCAAGAGAAGTATGTACACACTTTGTCGTCAAGGAGCTCACAATCTTGTTGGAATATAAAGTATAGACCTATAAAATAACTAGAAGGAAAGATAGAACATCTATGATGGAGACCTTTATTCATCAGAGATTCTAAGCATGAGGATGTAAAAATATTTTGTGCTTCCTTACAATCAAAGATTAGGGACCAAGGGCTTGTTTCTGATGGAGGATATTTTCTGGCTGTGTCTCAGCCTCTGACAGAGCACTTATGTGGTGTAATAGATAGAGTGCCTGGCCTGAAGTCAGGTAGACTCATCTTTTTGAGTTCAAATCTAGCTGTGTGTCCCTGGGCAAGTCACTTAACCTTGTTTGTCTTTGTTCCTCATCTGTAAAATGAGATAGAGAGGGAAATGGCAAACACTCCAATACATCTGTCAAGAAAATCCAAATGGAGTCTTGAAGAATTGGACAAATTGGACAAAACTGAAATGACTGAACAATAACAAAAAATTGGCTTCTGACATCTTATAATGAGGACATAATCCTGGAGCTAAGTAAGACCTGGGGCATACTGATGCAGGTATGCCTTCCTTCCCAACCTCTACCACTCTTTCTTCTGTGTTCGGAATGGCTGGGCCAGGGAAGTTGACCCCTCCACTTCTCACTCTCTTTTCTGTAGTGATTCTGAATCTAGTCATCTAGAGTTTGACTAATAGCCTCTGAAACTTTTTCAGAGCTGTAATCGTTAACCTTTATATAAGGCTTGCAGAGAACTTTACATTTATTTTTCTCATTTGAGCCACTGCTCTGAGGTAGACATTTCCATAGGCGACAACTGAGGCTAAAAGAGGTCGAATGATTTGGCTGAGGTCACAAAATTCAGAAGTACCTAAGATAAATTTTGAATTCAGGTCTATTCACTATATCATCCAGAGGCCTCTGTCACATTTGATCTCAGTACCCTGGAGTGCGTAAGACTCATAATATGCATATCGTTCTTCCCCCATCCTATGGCAGTAAAAGCCTCAGTTTTTGATCTCCTTTTCCTTGTGATTTAGGGTAACTATCTGGTGGAAAAAATCCCTTTCTCCTCTTCGTTTATTAAAGTAACACATATGTGCCAGCACTGTATTAAGTACTGGTGATGCAGAGAAGAAAAAGAAAGATAATGCTTGTCCTTAAAGATCTTACAGTCAAATAGGACAATACCCAAAAGCTGAAAAGGGAGGTATACCAAAGGATACTTGGCATGGGAACATGATAAAAATGATGGCTGAATGGAAACCAAGCAGAGAAGCTAGGAGTAAATGAAGGGTAAGTTGGCACTTTTGGTTTTTCATAAAGGGAGGATACGGGAAGAGTTTTTAAGCTTTGTCCTCCAGCTCTCCAATCAGAGGGGAAGAACCAATATTTTGTACTATATTTTTTTTAAACTCCTACCTTCTTTCTTAGAACCAATACTAAGTGTTGGCTCCAGGACATGAGTGATAAGGGATAGACAGGTAGGGTTAAGTGACTTGCCCAGGGTCACATGGCTACAAAGGGTCAGGTCAGATTTGAACCCAGGACTTTCCATCTCTAGACCTGGTTCTCTATCCACTTAACTACCAAAATGCTTCTTTGTTCTGTATTCTTATCTCTAGTCATCTCATTCCTACCCTTCAAAACTTATTTTTTTATGTAATAGTTCTATATAATAATTCTACTGTGCCCTCTGAACCCCCTCCCACTCCTTTGTTAAAAATTCACCTCCATCCTAGGTCTTTCACTTATAACTCTATGTTTTCTGTAGCTAATGGAAATCTGGCTTTCTCAGGAAGGAACTAGATAGCTGGGCAGCCTAGGTAGTACTGAATTTTCCTTCTCTCCTGCTTTTCAACATTTTTGGGGGTCCCAGAGGATCTCTGCTCTTTACTGTTCCTTCCATATGTCTCACACTTTAATTTTGATTTGGGCTCCTGAGGCTTCATCTTGGCCCCTGTTGTTTCTCTATATCCTCTTGTGATTTCATTTGTTTCCCCAGTTTAATGATTATCTCTACACAGCTGCTAATCTTATAGTTCTAGGCTTTAGTCCGCAGAGTGCTGGTCCCACATCACCAACTACCTATTGTAATGGTGGAGCACCAGGGATTTTGTTATTATTATTAAAATGTAACCTAAATGGTTTGTGGGTTCACACTGGGTTGAAGGAGAGACAGGACCAACCAGGATAGGGAGACCAGGGTTTGCTGCCAAGCTGTTAACTGACCCAGGAATGGCAGTTGGCCCAACAATCACTCAGCTCTCCTAGGCCAGTGCCTATGGAACCAGCAGGCAAAAAGGTAAAAGTTTATACAGTTTAATTGAGGATAACTAAATAAAGGATGGGATAGGGGATTCTACACTTAAAACTCAAGGGCGAAACACAGGGGGGAGGGAAGGACTTAACTACACTATCCTATTAACCTAAGCCAGGCAGGGCCCTAAAGAAGCAGTACTGAAGTCACAGGGAAAGGTCCTTCAAACATGGTTCCAGCCAGGTATGGTCAGCTCAGCTAAAGGGCCTGAGGATGGCTTTCAATTGGGGGTCTCACCGTTATCCAAGGATGGTCACAGGATGCTGAGAGCCAACTTCACCAGGTGATCCAAGGTACCCAGGTAGGGAGAGTGAGTTGGCAATGCTGTCCACCAGATCCCAAACCACTTCCCCACTTGGTACAGCTCTGCAGGTCTGTTGTCCACTGTTGAAAGCCTTCACCTCTCAGGATCCCAGGGAATCTAGATGCAGTTTTTCCCTAACTGAGATCTCCCAGGGTTAGCAACAGTTATGTCCAGCCACTAATGGAGTCTCTCTCAGAGCACAAGCCCCACTTCCTGCTCCTTCATTCCATCTTGGAATCCTCCAGCCCTTCCTGCTAGGTCCAACACTAATACTAAATTAATTGCTAAATAACGCTCACAACACTATTGGGTATTACTATCTGTATATTCTAGATGGCATCTCAAACTCAAGAAGTCCAAAATGGAACTCATCTTCCACTCTAAATCTTGCCCTGTTCCCCTCCCCACTCAGTTTTGTCCCAATTTCTTTTCTATTTCATCTACTGCCCTTTCATTTATTCCAGACAAACCAGATTATTAGTTATTCCCTAAAATGGGAATCCCTTGTACAAACTGTCTCCCATACCTGGAATGTACTTCCTTGCCACCTTCACTTTAAGCATCTCTAGCTTCCTTTGAGACTTTGGAGCCTTTCCTCATCTTCCCTGTTCACAGTAATTTCTCCTTCCTTGAGTTATCTAGTTTCTACTTATCTGTCATATTATATCTCTGTTACTTCTCTCCTTCCTTCATGTAAGTTTCTTGAGGGCAGGAACTGTTTTCAGTCATTTTATTTTTGTATTTCCAATGCCTAGCACAATATCTTGTACACAAGAAGCTCTTAATAATTTTGGGGGTTTTATTGTAGAATTAATTAGAATAAGAAGCTTTCAGGCTGGTGTCTTGAATGTGCTGCTTTGGTCATCACATTGAGTGCTCCTTGGACAGCATAAGTTACCAGATGTTTGTGGGTAGAGAGGGTTGTCTTGATATGGAGGAGTGGAGAACAGGCACTGAAGGATACTCAAATTCAGCTCTATCTGTTTTGTGATTTCATCTTGGGTTTAATATTAATATTCCACTGGCTTATCAGCAATCTAGAACCTTCTTGCTACTCTGAGGGAAAACTGTTTTTCTCCCCAAATTAGAGAATCTTCTCTTCCCATTCCAAAAATGCCACTCATAGCTTGTATGAAATGATGTACATTCTCCTGAATGATTAAAAATATAAACCAGATGGTCAAAGTCTTGAGGTAACATCGAAGCTCTTGCAGGACTACCCCAATTTTCTACTCTGGTTGGAAGATTTAAAGCCTTGAATATTAACTTTCTCCCAAGATTCGACCAAGGAACAAAGCTAAAGGCTTCAATATCTTACCACCCACAATCTGTTCTGTTCATAATCTGAATATACTTTGACCCAGGAGTTTTAACAAAAAGCAGCTTTTTGGAGAAATACTCGGCTTTTTTTTAACACTCAGTTTAAAAACTAACTTCAGCAATATTAAGCCTTTGCCTATAAATTTCTCCATTCAAGGGGCTACAAATATGAAAGATAAGTTTCCCTTCTATGATCTCATTTTGCTATGAAATCCCTGGGGACCCATGTCGGAATCAATACATCTAATCTTCTCAAATTAAATTAGCTTCCTTTAGGGAGCCAGATAAAAGAATGATTTAAATAGATGGAACAATTTGAATTTATCTTGGTTTCTAGGTTAAATTCCATTAAAATGAGTGTTCTGCCCTGCCTAAATTATCTATTTCAAAGGCTAGTTATTAGTATTCCTAAAAAATGCATATGGCCAAGTTTTAATTGGATATCTTTTCACAAGTGATAAAAGTGGATACACAATTGGAGGGCATTTTCCTAAGTGACAGAAAGTCAATGAATGTTCAATTTTCCCAGTTTATATTATTTTTATTATCCTTGTCTTTCCACTTTAGTAATTTGCTTAACAGCATCATCTAATAACAACTGAATAACTTCAATCCAATTTCAAATGTCTGGTGTTTCTTTGGAAAACATTTCCCTTCTTTTTGCAAAAGCACATATTCCTTGACAGCTACAAGATGTCAAACAGCTGTAAGATTGGGAACATCTGACTGATGGAATTTTTCAGTGTTTGTAGAAATGTTTGACATCACATAGACTTAGGCAAAGAGGACACTTATGTCTACTGGAGCAATTGAAGTCCTCACCATAAAAATTGATTTTATTGTAAAAACTCCAATACTCTTAGTGACATCCATTTCTGATGACATGAACTGTAGATAAAAAGGCAACTCAATAAGATTGGAAAATCTAAAGGAAAGCATGTAAAAACACAAGTCCAGAGCATCCAATATAGACAAAGTAGCATTCCCACTCCATACTTCTGAAGACGGACATTCCCATCTGGTGTTTCTGCCTAGTGATGAAGATCAGGCCTGTAGATTCTCTGGGAATAGATTTCATTAGTCTAAAAATGAAACCCACAATCAATGTACTGGAATGCAAATTGTTTTAGCTTTTGATTTCAGTCATTCTTCCCTTAATTTAGGATGCAACTTAGCTAGTACCTTCTTTGTGAAGCCTTTCTTTGTCCCTCCAATGACTAGTGTTCCTTCTTCCAAACTATCTTGTATGTAACTATTATTTATATGTCATTAACTTTATATTTATGAGGTATGTATATTTTTACATGTACTTGTCTTTCCCATTAAAATGTAAGCTCATTTCAAGTAGGGATTATTTCATTCTTTGTGGTTTATCCTTGGTGCCTATACATAGCACAGGGCACATAGTTTGTGCTTAATAGATACTTTATTGATTATTCATTCAGAATGCACAAGTAAGCACTGTCTACTGTAGTCTCTGTTCTCCTCCTGTTTATATTCCCATTGAAGTAGAGAATTGCTCCCTTTATTCCATTTCAATCCAGTCCATTTCAATAAACATTTATCAAGCACCAGCTAAAGGCAGGATACTGGATTGGGTTGGAGAAATTCAATGAATGAACAATTTGCACTGATGAGATCATTGGACTTTGGGAGTTAAGGAGAAATGGAAGGCCAGCATGTTTGAAAGGACAAAGGCTGGAATGGGGAAGACTATGAAGCATTTCCTGAACTTATTGGAAGTTATGGAGAATTGCTTGAAGACCCATAGATGACAGTAACAAAAACCTGGAAAGGATAAAGTGAATTTAAAAGGAGAGATAAAGTGGTATTTTGATGATAGAGATTCTAAAGGTGGCAATAAGAAGGAAAGATTATGTCAATCCTTCCATATTTTAGCCCTAAACAGGGAGGTATGAGAGGAGAGGCTAACCCTAGGAAGAATGGTAAAATGTTAGGATTGCAGGAATGTTGCAGACTCTCAGATTCCATTTTCCACAGTTTTCCTTTCTGTTAATTCTTTCTTTGTAAATCCTGCTCCCCATCCTGGACTGAGGTCATGTGCTAGGACCCCCATGCTTTGAAGTCTTGCATTTCTCACCATAAGCATAGATTGCAAAACCTGTATTATTAGCATCAGCTAGGCATAAATTCCAAAAAACTGTGTTGCTAAGCATTTAACTGTTATATATTATTAATGAGTTATAAGAGTCTTGCACTGTTCTGTTCTGTCTTTACACCAATTGTGTATAGTTTCCTATTACTAATCACTTGTACTGTTCTATTCTGTATACAAATTAGTTATACTGTATTGTCACCTCCTTAGGTTTCACAGGTAGGGCATTCTAGGGAGACAGTGAGATTTCTCCTCCACTGGGGTTTTCTGCCTGGAATGCCCTGAAGCACCCAGGGGTGGACTATTTAATAAATATGCAAACCCTGATCCACCCCTTGGGCTACTCCACCAGCCCTGAGGCTAGTCTACCAACCCTGAGGCTATTTCATTGCCCTAAACTTCTTCTTCTTCAAATAGAGACTTTCTTACCTCTGGACAAGAACAGGATTTTGAGCCTTCTATTTTGCAGTGATGAGACCCTACTATAAACTTTGGAATGTTTTTCCCATAACAAGAATAGGGGAAAGGAATAAGTATTTATATAGTGCCTGCTATGGTACCAAGCACTGTACTAAAAACTTTTTGCAACTGTTGTACCATTTAATCCTCACAACAACCCTAAAAGGTAGGTGGAATGGAAATAATTATTTCCATTTTACCTGTGAGGAAAATGAAGCAAACAGGGCAAGTGACTTGCCCAAGTTCTCATAGCCAGTAAGTGGCTGAACCTGGATTTGAGCTCAGGTATTCCTGACCCTAGTCCTAGTGCTCTAACCACAGAGCCATCAGTTTAACTCTCCGGAAACTGGCAGTGCTTAATCCTCTCTCCCATCCATGCCCTATTTCCTTAGGAACATCTTCTGATCTTGCTAATCTGAAACAAAACAAAAAAAGCAGGCAAAAGAAACCATCCTAACTAATATTTAATAAGGTGAATTAGTGGCTTAATGTGTCCCCTCCAAGGCCAGATATTCCCATTTTCTTAGAGGCTTTCTAGAAATTATCTTTTACCTTCAGGGCACTTCCATACTTCTCTGGCTCTGAAAACTGATCAATGTGGATATTCCTTTCAGTGGCTCAGATTGTAGCCCAAGGAACAATTGTTAAAAATATACCAAAGGAATGAATCTTTAATGCAGAGAAAAGATAATTTTGGGTATAGGAACTATTCTCAATTTTTAAAAAATTTTACTAGGAAGAGGTAAAAAACCCTATTTGGTTATTGTTTGGAATACTTAGGGTTTTCTTAAGTTTCAGTTTTTACTGATGTCAAACTTAGAAACAATTTTGACCTATGAGCAAATACTAGCTAAATTTTCCTTAATAAGTGTCTTATATTAACTTCTCTGTGTCATTCAGTTTATGCCCTTAATTCAGATGTCATTCATTATCAAGACTGTTCTTTTTATCAGCTGTTCAGGTACTTGGGAAATGACAATAAATTCGCCAAGCAGCCTGCTTTATTAAGAAGGATTGTCCTTTTTTATTGAATGAAAATCTCCACCTGTCCATCATTACCAATGTCTTCTTTTTCCAATGTCAGTCTTCCAGATCCATATCACTTCCCCCATACTTACCACAAGGGAAATGGCCAAATATTACATTTGCATCAATTTCTAGCACCTGTCAATGTCTATGAAAAACACTGTAGAATGCTAAAAGCCAGAGGGCCCAGGATATTGGGAGAATATATTGAAATGTATTATCTGAAAGCCAAGTTTGTAAGGAAATAAGTAAGGTCTGCTCAATGATAACTATAATGTAGAAAATGCTCATTAATTCTGACTAATTGAGAGGAAAGCTAGTCTGGTTTAGGGCAAAGTGATTAAAGTATACTTAAAAATAAAAAAAATGACTCCCGTTTACAGAGTGTTTTATAATTCTGAAGGGATTTTATAGATATTATCTTATTTGAAATGTATAATATTAGGTAGATGAGATGAGAACCCTAACAATGAAGAAACAGGCCCAGATTGGTCAAATGACTTATAGGAACATAGGGTCATAGATTTAAAGCTGGAAAAGACTTTCAAGCTCATTTAGTCCATACTCTTATTTTACAAGTGAGGAATCAGAGGTCCATAGAGGAAAAATTACTTACCTAAAATATCATGGGGTAGTAAGTAATTGAATCAGGATTCCAAATAAAGGACTTTTCCCACCATGCCATGAGGGTTCTTACTTAGACTGTGATAGGATCAAAGATCTAGAGTTAGAAAGGACCTCAGAGGATATCTAATAATTTTATGTTATCTACTACACTGTAGCTTTCAAATACATATTTTGAATTATTTTTAGATTCAAGAATAAAACACATATTCTAGATCGCAAGTCCCATTTTCTTTCCACTATGTTGTATTTTCTTCTCTAGAAGTCTCATTAATTCAAGTGCATACATTAGGGGAAACTTGGCTAATGAAATATTTCAAGGCAAAAGTTCTTTGGCGGGGGGAGCAGCTTTCAAGAATAGGTAAGAATTAATGTAATTGTAATTCTCATCAAGATGTAATATACATTTAACATATTTTCTTTGGATATCCATATCTATGTATATATAACCTCTATTTCTAATTTCTGACTATATCTAATCTCTTTCTATTCTATATCTATGTCTAATCTCTATTTCCATCATCTCTCTCTATCACAATTTAATTTCTCTTCTTCCTTCCTTCCTTCCTTCCTTCCTTCCTTCCTTCCTTCCTTCCTTCCTTCCTTCCTTCCTTCCTTCCTTTCTCTCCCTCCCTTTCTTTCTTTCTTTCTTTCTTTCTTTCTTTCTTTCTTTCTTTCTTTCTTTCTTTCTTTCTTTCTTTCTTTCTTTCTTTCTTTCTTTCTT
>NC_058132.1:322884969-322953806 GCF_016433145.1 Gracilinanus agilis | reverse complement strand
CTTCCTTCCTTCCTTCCTTCCTTCCTTCCTTCCTTCCTTCCTTCCTTCCTTCCTTCCTTCCTTCCTTCCTTTCTTCCTTCCTTCTTTCTCTTAAAATTTTTTTTAAATTTTAAAACTTTAAAAAATATGCCTCTTTTAAATGGGTAAATTTGAAAATAAGAGACTAGTGAAGTATGGCATTGTTTTGTTCTATTTTTTGGGTGAATGGCTTCTCCTCTTTTCTGGGTATCTATCATTTTCAACAGAGCTCATTTATACTTCTTGGCATGATAGTGCTACCAGTTTGGAAATTCTCTGAGCCTGAGGTCTTAGGAAATACAAAACAAATCATTTCCCTACATTATAATATCCAAGCTAATAATAATAATTATAAAAGCTAGCATTTATTTGGGGCTTCAAGATTTGCAAAGCACTCTATATTCATTCTCGCATTTGATCTCTATAACAATTCTGTGAGTTAGGTGCTATTACTATGCCCCTTTTACAGATGATAAACCTAACGTGGTCAAAAAGAGACTGTAAATTGCAAGGTCTTCTGGTTTGTGAATGAATTTAAGCTCATTGCATCAAGCCCTAGAATGCTGTACAATATCCTAAATGAGCTCCAAATTTATAATAGTTTGCCATATGAATGTAGGAAAAATGAAATAGATGAAGAATGCCAGTTTTTAACATTTTATATGCAACTCAATGGGCAATCCATAGAGCTTATCTACTAATATGCCTCTATATCGATACTTAGACATATGTATATAATACACACATACAAATATATGCATATATGTGGCTATGAATAGATGTATTTATTTATATATAATCAACATATTACATATACCTAGGAATACATGTATATAAACATGTGTATACATGTCTATCTAATGTACATATTAGATAGATATTGTAAATGGAAAAGTGAACAGGACTCAAAATTTAACAGGACAAGAGTGAGCTAGATTTCTTTTGGGATATTTTAGATTTCTTTCAGTGACCCAAAACATCTTGCTATGACAAAGACTCATCTTTTAACACAAATGTTCTTTTGATATTATATGGTTATGAGTCACAGAAAATGGCAAACCTCTAAACAATGAATTTTAGGATTACCCAAAGGGCAATAGAAAGGTGCATGTAAGTAGATGGCAGCATATTACAAAGGAGAAATTATGTAGGAGAAGGGTTTTTAAAGGGGGTCATTAAAATGTGAGGAAAGATGGGCAGGTTATGTAGCTAGACTAAGGAATAAACTAATGGATATTCTATATATTCTATTGAAATTCTATTAATATGAAGAGAATTTGAGGAAGACCTTCAGAATATTGGATGGATCCTCTGTGGAAAACTGATTGGAGACAAAGATGAGAGTCACTTACAATGACTTCCTGAGTATGGCAAGTCAGATTTTTTTCATTGAATACTTTGGCATAGGGCTAAACCTGAATTAGCAGTCTGGGATGGTTATAAAGGTCTAGTAAAGGACCACTAACCCATCTATAAAATGATAAGTCAAATTCCCTCTCCCCATGCTGCCATTGAGAAATCAAGTCAGAACAGCACCTTATGGACAGTCATAAGTAGGGAATAAGATGTATCACTGGAGGGAATACTCATATCCATGAAATCAGAATTTTATTGGAATACTAAGGTATCAATTATGTAAAGTCTGTGATATTTTGAGGCTCCTGTGATCTCAAAGATATTAATACTCTTTATTTAAGTGCATATTATAACCCTTTCAGGCCATCTCTTCCTTTGTGATTCTTGTCCAAAGTTCTACCATAAGTCCTACACAAAGGATTCATCCCAAATGCTGAAAGCCTTTGTCTAGATCCTTTATATTGAGTGGATATTCCTAGACTATATGGGCTCTCTATTCCTTCTTGCTGCATCAACTATATTAACTTCCTCTTTTTTTTGATCTTTCATATCTCTGATAATATTCCATACTTGTTTTAGTCATACTGAAAAATTAGTTTACTTATTATAAGGGAAACATAGTTACCATGGTAATAACCAATATTTCTTTCTGTCACTGAGGATCTTACTGTTCTTAATATTAAGTTGTCTTGCATTGCTATAGAGATTTTCAATCATGTACTGCTGTGCTAGGATGGACAAACATAAGAAACTTCAGCAAGTTAGAAGAGCTTTAATTTTTATTAGGAGGAAATGGATATATATATATATATATTTTTTTTTTCAATTCTCCAGGAGTATTTTGCAGTTGATTTCTCAGACTTTGTGCAATTACTTGTTAATAAAAACATGTTTTAATATGCTGGCAGGAAATTGATACTATTTCCAATCTTTGCCATGAAACAAATGAAATGTAGGGAGAAATTGAGCTCTCTCATTTCTGAAATGGAAAATGGATTTTTTTAAAGTTCAGATCATTACCAAGTGTAATTTTCTTATAATAAGTTTAACACTGACCTTATGCCATTACCTGTGTGATGCAAAACTTTTCAGGGAGAGGAATGTTATTTCTCAAAGATATTCTTGAAATCTCTGAGTTCTCGGCAATGAATTTGCACAATGATTTATAGCATCATCTGGTGGAAGTAGGTGTGAGAAAGATAACATGCTGAGGTAAGACTCCATTCGAAAGAAACATGAACTGGATATTCTCCATCTAGCCATTTAAATCTAGCCAATTCTCTTCATTGTATATAATTAGCTACTGTCCAATGGGGAGGATGCCATTATATATTCTCTTGTGACAGGATGTTGGATAGTATTTTGTTTTCTAAATAAAGCAAGATAGGCACTATAGTACAGTGAAAAGGATAGTAATCCAGAAGGCAAGATCCCTTGGTTCTAGTCCTGGCTCTGACATTGACCAGCTATATTACCTTGGGCTTGTCACTTCCCGTCCAGGTGACTGAATTTCCTCTTCTGGAAAATGATGCACCTAGATTAAGATTCCTCTCTGAAGAAAGATTCTTTGGAATTCTATATCATCATCACACTATTTTGTGAAGATATTTTTGGTGGACTATGCTATCCTGTTTTACCCCCTTCCTTCTTCTCACTAATCGTTATCTCTTTCTGATTAATAATTAGAGTAAAGATTGGGCCTATGGTTTCATTAGTATAGTGAACCCCTAGGTGAGGAAAATCTCTTTACCAGGCAGATCAGCATGTTCTCTGTAGCTTATGATCTTAGAGAGGTCAAATGACTTGCCAGGGCCATAGTCAGTACATGTCAAAGACAGGAATTGAACTCAAGTCTTTCTGCTTTTGAGTGACTATCCACTAGGCTAGTTTTTTTTAATTGATGATGATAATTAGCATTCGTATAGTGTCATAAGATTAACTAACCAATTTCTATTTGTTATTTCATTTGACTCTTGCAACCACTTTCTGAAATAAATGCAATTATTAGTATTATCATCTTAGAGAACAAGAAACCAAGGCTAGAGACATTTAAATAATTTGTCCAGAGTCACAAAGATAATAATGGGTTGGGAGAGGGTTCATATTCAAGACTTCTTGACTCCAAATTCCATCTAATATGCTGCTTAGCTTAGCTGAGTAACCCACAGATTGTAAGAAGATGAGAGTTAGTGTCATGTGCATGCATGCACATGTGTGTATGTGTATATGTGTGTATGTAGGGGATGAAAGGCATTAATATTGAGTTCTTTTGTCGTTTCATATCTTTGATATCTTCTTAGCACCCTTTCCAATCCCAAAACATCATGATCATAAAACATAATTTTTGTTTTGGTACTACCTTGCTCAAGAACTAATTTTTTCTCCATTGATCTCACTAACCAATATGGAATTTCGGTTCTCACTTAATGACCTGCTAATTGTCTGTTCTTTTTTTCATCTCATATTTTTCTGCCTCCTTTTCTCACACTATTCTCCCTTCAGCGAATGTACTAGTCCATCTTGTGTAAATCCTTTCAACTCTTTAAAATCAAATCATCTCTATTAATTCTTTCTTCTACTCCATTTGGCTCTAATCTCTCCCTATTTTGAATTCTTGCAGAATTTAGTCTGTACCTTGCATTTCACAAACCTTGTTTTGCTATTAAATGTTTTATAGAACCACAGAATTTGAAGCAACTCCAGAATTCCAGCCCAGCCTGTGCCCAAACAGAAATCCTTTTATGTAACATCTCTGAGAAGTGGTCATATTTATTCTTCCTTTGTTGGAGAATTCCCTACCTTCTTAGGCAGACCAATCCATTGTGAATAGCTCCAGGCATAGGAAGTTTCTCCTTTCATTCAACTTAAATTTGCTTGTTGGCAGATTCTATTCAGCTCCCAATTTAATTAAATTTCAAAAGTATTTCTTCACTACCTGTTTTGTGCTCGGTAAAGTGTAGGTGCCAAATGAAAGAAAATAAACTTGCATTTGTGCAAAGCATATTTAAGATTTTAAGAAAAAATCCTAAAAAATGATATTTCCCATTAATGACCCGATTTTAGCTTTACAGTTGCTTCCTTGTCAGAGAAAGGTAAGGATAGTGTTAGCATTCCTGTTCAACAGTTGAAGAAACTGAGGTTCAGTGGCTTATCCAGTGAAATGGTAAGGTCCCTGAAGGTAAGAACCACACATGATACTTGATTGTATCTCCTATATAACTCACCTTAGGGCTCAGGACACTGTTTATACTCAATAAAGATTATTCTATTTGAATTCACAAGAGGAAATTTTTACTTCATTCTGCTTCAAATAAGCTTGTATTGACTAACTCTGCAGGAATACAAAGACAAAAAGGAGAGTCTCTGTTGGAGGAGGAGAGGGATACCACATGCAAAGAGATAGTCAGTACAAGCTTATATGAATCAGAATGAAGGACTTTTAAGTGGCAGAACTGGGGAAGTTTTTGTAGAGGAGACTTCGTGACAGAATTGTGATTTCTCATCTTCCTGACAGACCGTAGCACTCATTGTACCATACATTGTTATTTCTCCACAATTTATTGAATACTTCTACTTTTCTTGATGTTTTAGGAGCATAGATTCAGAAATTGAAGGAAAATTAAAGGTCATGTGATTTAACTTCTCATTTTATAGACTAGGAAAATGAAATACAGGGTGGTGACAAGACCTATCCATGCTTACCTTACTAGAAAATTCAGAATCAAGATTCATAAGAAGGTCTGCTTATTCCAACTCAAGTGCTCTGACTATGCTCAGTACCAATCCCAGGATTCCAGCCTTTGCTACAGGATCCACTAGACCAGGACATTAGTCTCAGTAGACAGTGAAGTAGAAACACAATTAGAATTGAAATCAGAAGGTCCATTTGGACACTAAGTAACCCTGTTATCTTGCTCAAGTTAGAGGTTCATAGGATTTAGATCTGGAAGGTTACTTGGACATCATATAGGATCCTGTACCATATCCCTCCTTGACTCTACCCCAGATTAAATAGATAAAGGTAAATCTTTGGGGAATTAAGAGAGGACTAGTATGTAGAATGAAGAAGAGAATAGCTCCCCTGGTTCTTCTACATTGTGTTCAGTTCTGGGCTCTGTGTTTTAGGACAGACATTTACAAGGAGGAGAATGACGGTGGGTGGAGGGATAATAAAAGACCATCTTGTACAAGAGTTATTTGAAAAAAATGGAAATGTTTAACCTTGAGAAGAGAGGAGTTAGGAAGCCCATGATGGGAGTCTTAAAGTATTTCATTAACTGTCATATCCCTGAAAGATCACTCATATCCTGCTTGTCCTCAAAGGATAGAACTGGGAACAATGGGTGGAAGTTATAGAGATATAGATTTAGATTCTTTGTAAAGTGAAATTTGCTCATCGTTTGAGATACACTAAAGTGAAGAATGGGATACCTTAAGATATTCTTCCTTGGAGGTCTTCAAATGAACCTGTTAGGGACCTTGTTTATACCTTATTCAGATCTGTGTTTAACTCCGAGATGACCCCAGAGATTATTCCAACTCTGAGACTCTGTAATCATATTCTTTTTCCTCAAAAAATTACAAGCAACTTAAGGCCAGGAACCATGTTTTCTTTCCAGTTCCTCCATAATGCCTACCAATAAAGGCTTCCTAACTTGATGCAAATTCACAAACTATATCCAATTTCTTCCTCTTGTTAGATTCTTGGACTATTTTTATCATAACATAACATTGTTGCCTGTGATACCCTTGGAACATGAATATTTTTATATAAAGTTATACTTTCTTACTAGTGGTATAATTTAGAGCAGCTACTTGAGTCACATGGACTCACTATACATTGAATATGCCTGAATACCCCCTTTCCTCTCCAGGCTCTGAGAAGTCTCTAATGAGTGTTCAGGTTTTTCATTCAAATCTAAGATTACAAATTAATAGCTTCAAATTCATAACCTAACACATATTCATTTAAGATACCCAATCATGATTTCTCTTTTCAGTATATATATTCCCACAAAACTACTTGCTCAGTGTTTATATCAGAGTTTCTTTACTTTTTTATGTGTTTTTATGTGGCAGTTCAGTGAAGCCTATGCACTTCTTCTCAGGTTAGTGTTTTTAAATGCATAAAATAAAATACACAAAATTACCATGGAAACCAATTATGTTGAAATGCATTTATCAAAATATTGAGCAAAGGGGGCAGCTGGGTAGCTCAGTGTATTGAGAGCCAGGCCTAGAGACGGGAGGTCCTAGGTTCAAATTGGGCCTCAGACACTTCCCAGCTGTGTGACCCTGGGCAAGTCACTTGACCCCCATTGCCTACCCTTACCACTCTTCTGCCTTGGAGTCAATACACAGTATTGACTCCAAGACGGAAGGTAAGGGTTTAAAAAAATATTGAGCAAAAATAAGTTCTTGCATCCCAGGTTAAGAATGCCTGATTTAGACTAAATGGAGATTATCAAAAGAAAAATGAAAGTAAAATGTAAAATTATTAAAATCCAGAGCAAAATTAGTAAGCCCTCATTGATTGCGACAGATTTTAAATCTCTATCCCCTCATCTTTTCTGTATTCTGTCCTCTTTCTCTCTCAATTGTAACAAAAGCTCCTAAAGGATTTTTATAGATGAACTCTGAGCCTCAAAGTGAATTAGTTTGGAGATGGAGTGAGAAGGGGAGAAAGCTGCAGTTCAGTCACATTATCTCCCTTTGCTGGAGGTGATCATCAGTTCCAACTCTTGGCCATTCACCAAATGAATATTGTGGTTTGATACTTTAGCAGTCTGGCCCTGAAAGGGAAACCTGTAGGCTCCTAAAATAATCTCTTACCACAGCATTCCCCAATCTGACTCATAGACATTCTGGAAAACAGAGTGTCACCAAAAGCACCTTCTTTAAGTACGGTTGGAACTGGACCCGTGTACAGTCTCTGATAATGGTTCCAGTTATAGCAGCCGTCAGTTGTGGCTATTCCAACTCATACTTCCATATCTCTTAAAAATTTATTTTTTCATGGAAAAAATCTATTTTCTCTTTTTTGTTCCCCTTTCCCCAAATTAGAAAAAAGAAAGCCTATGTAATAGACATGCATTCTTAAGCAAAACATATCTCCATATTTCCCATACCTGAAGAATATGTCTCAATCTATATCTGGAGTCCATCACTTTTGACAATAGGTGGCTAGTGTGGTATATCATAGATCCTCTGGATCCTGGCAGATCCTTGCTTTAGTTAGAAAGTTTCTGTCTTTCTTGAATGCCTGAAGATTTGGAAAGTGTGGGCAACCACTATATAGCCAAATATCTTTCAGTAGGGGGTTGCATGTATTTCTGTATATAGAGGCAATGGCTGGTTGAATCAGCATGTTCTTAGAGTCTGTGTTCAAATACTGCCTCTGATGGTAGTTATTCGACCTTCAGGCAAGTCACTTAAACTATGACTCTCTCAGACAATTCTCTGTGACCTATCTACTGAGCCATAAATGGAGACCTATCTGTATAGGTGGGAGAAATTCCCCACCCATGAGTCCTCCATACTGAGCCTTCATCTAATTATGCACCTGTGTCTAGGACTCTGATGATCTTTAGATAACAGAATCAAAATTCATTTCTTTGGGCCAAATAAATTCTTTCTATGAAATAGCCTTCACAATCTTCTTTAGTTTATTGATAAACCATTTTCTAAATCCCAGTTTAAATGACAAAAGAAGAAATGGCCAAGGTTATGGCTGCAGAAAAACAAACTCCTTCACTTCCAGTCTTTCTTGGAGGAATTTCTGCCACACAAGGCAAACAATGGTATAAACAACCAATATGTTGTCCTTCTACAGCTGGCAGAGCCTATAACCTGATCTGATAGAGATTGATTGTCTTGGGGCTATTTTCCCTTCCTGAGTTGAGATCTTTTGAATTAGTCCAAATAGTCACTTGAAACTACATTGTGGAAAACAAACAAACTCACTGCAACCTTAGAAATATGTGGCTCCTTTGTTCAGCTGAGGAATGTTTTTAGCTCTAGAAACTAATCAATTATAGCTTGTTCCAAGGTGAAATATTGCCCATCGATGCAAAGCTATTGCTGAGGATAGCCTGGAGACAAGGATTTCTTCTGGAAATTCTGAAGCCTAGTCATGACACTAAAGAAGTAAAAGTCTTTAACAAATGCCAGTGTCCTCCTCACAGGGGTAAGGAGTGCCAAGGATGAAGTGTATAGAATTAAAAGATCTTTGAGCTTGGAGGGACCAATGCAGCCAGCTAGAGCAATCCCACATTGCAATTTGAGAAGAACAAATCCATTTTGAGTTCTTCTTGGCTAAATCTTGGGGTTTTCAGGTTTCCTGTAGGCACATCAGAAAGTCCATAAAAATATTTTAATGCTGGAGTGATTAGTTTTTTTCAGGGGTTATTGGTGTTATCACCTATACATTCCACAATCAAATCCTCAGTACCTTTAACATACTGAGAAAGCAAAGTTTATGGACTATATGGGCTGGTGACTGGTTGAACAAAGAGAAAAATCAGGAAAGATGCTTGACTGGAATTGAATCATGTCATGAATTCTTTACTTCATAAGCATCTCATTGTGTTGTTGGGTGACTTAAATATTACAAAAATTTTACCAATGGAGTGGATTACAAATGAGAGCCATAGAATGTTCACACTAGAAGGGAACATCTTTTCTATGGATTTTGTTTTATAGATGAATAGACTGAGGCCCAGAGACAGAGGGAGTAGAACCTGGAATGGAAAGTAGGTGTCCTACTTTGTGAGTTGAGTAATATTTCCCATACCAAGGACCAAAGTCACAAAGTTTTTTGGGTAAAAATGCTCCATAAACCTTAAAATGATATGTTTTAATTATTTTTTTTTACCATCAAATCAAAGTAAGGAAAGCCTGACACAAAATAAGAAAGAAAATTCCAAGAATTCAATAACTATAGCCTCTTCCTCCACCAAATCTCTTTTTTGGGTACAAACAAGTCATATGGGTAAGGTGCATCTTGTTTTAAGCAAATCTGCTACTTTAATATCACAATGTACAATCTGAATATATGTGGTGATGATAGCTGAGGTTGTGATTCATTTTTCCAAAAGTTCCTAATAGAATTTACCATAGGACATATTGACATAACAAACTCCTGTAGGGTATTACATGAGCAAGGGTTTAAAAAAACTGGATTTATAAGCAACTCCTTGCCCCCATTCATACACAAGGGAATCTCATACTTTATTTTTAAAACAAATATTTATTTATTTATTTTGGTTTTATATTATTTATTTTATATATTTCCCCTAGTATTTTCCTTCCTTCTCCCTCATTCTCCCAGGAAACCATCCCTTATAATGATGAATAGAAAGAGTTAAAAAAAAACAAACAACCCCATCAAACCAAAAAAACCTCAACAGTGAAAAAAAACTTGACATAAACAATGTTCTATATCTACTGTCCTCCACTTCTGAGAAGATAGTAGAGGGGTGCTTTCTCATACTTATGATTTGGGGTTAGGTTTGGTCATTATAATTTCACAGCACTAAGTTTTTATTCTTTTGTTGTTTTTTCAATTTACATTGTTGTCATCATCGTGTATATTGTTTTTCTGGTGCTGCTCTTTTTGTATCAGTTCATGTAAGTCTTCCACATGCTTCTCTGTATTTTTCATATTCAAAGTTTCTCTCTTTTTTCAAAAATCCTTACTGCCTATCTTAGAATCAATATTAAGTATTAGTTACAAGATCGAAGAGCAGCAAAGGCTAGGCTATTGGGGTTAAGTGACTTGCCCAAGGTCAGACAGCTAGGAAATGTCTGAAGCTGGGTTTTGAACCTAGGGCCTCCCATCTCCAGGCCTGGCTCTCTCTTTATTGAGACATCTAACTTTTTCCATATTCATGGTTTCTTATAGCATGCTAATAGTCTATTATATTATATTATATTCATGTATTCTAATATGTTTAGCTTTTTTTTCTATTCAATGGGCAACCACTTTATTCATAGCTCTTTGTTACCAAAAAAGCATTGCCATATGTATTTCAGAGTATGTGGGTCCTTTATTTTAACAATGAGTTTCTCAGGGTATATGTGTAGCAATGAAATTTCTGGATCAATGAGGATGGATTTTTTTTAACTTTCATTACATTGAGTTGCTTCTGACAGTTTGTTTTTTTTAGATTAATTCAACCACCATCAACAAGGTGCTTTGATGTAGCTTACTTTCCATATCCCTCTAAAACTGCCTAGTTTCTTTTTTTGGTCATTTTTGCTTTTCTTTCCTTCCCTCCCATAAAAGAATTTACAGACACAGGATTATATCAGATATTAGCATTCATCCATTTCAATTTCTTACTCTTACAGATGTTCAAACTGAAGCCTAGAAAAGTAAAATAACTTGTCCAAAGTCATATATGCCATATGTGGCTAAGTCAAAATTTGGTCTCAGATCTGAGAACTGCCTTTTCAGCTTTCCCTTGAATCACACTGCCTCTAATCATTAAGTCAAACTACTTCACCAAGGATGCATCCTTTCTACACCATCTTTGGCAAGTAGTTCCACAATCTCTGCTTGAAGACTTGTCATGTTAGAGAAATCATGATTTCCTAAGGCATCCCATTTATTTTTTGAACAGATGTAGCAGCAAAGACATTTTTTCTCATATTTTCTTATGTCTAGCTGAAACCTGATTCTCTTTAGTCCCATGAATATTTATTGAGTGATGGTTGTATGTGGTGCCTTCAGAGGATGGTTTAATTTGAATTGTCTCAATTGTATTCCTTCATGAAATATTGACTAATAATGAAAATGGATGAAAACATCAGTGCCAGTTTGGGGACACTGGCCAACAGAGACATTCCAGCCAGGTTTGCTGGGTTGTCCCTAGGCAAATTTATGAAGTAGATGACTTTTGAGAATAAAGTCCTCCCAACTTTATTTTGTTCCCTCCCTCCCTGACATGGCACTCTAGACCATCAAGTGCCCATTATCCTCATATTATCTTCTGGCTGAGTCAGGGCCCTGATATGATGCTCCATTCAGGTCTACCTTTATTGAACAATGCTGCATGCTTTTGACCTGTCTGGGCAATTTCTTTCCCATTCAAAAGTCTTACATTCCCTCAGGTTTCTGCTTTCTATAAATAAGGGGAATCCGACAAACCAACCCATGCTATTGTAAAGGTGGATGCAATTGAGTAAATGTATTGTACATTTTTCCTTCTCTTCATAACACATTTAGAGTTAGAGTTAACCAATTCAACTCCATATTACCTTGATTCTCTACTATTGAATCATTTGTATCCTTTTGTCCTCTAGCTGCTCATGCCTTGCCAAACTTCAGCCCTGGATTATTCCTACCATTTATCTCCTTTGCTCCTCCCTTTGTGTTATTGAATGGAAATGAAGAGAATCACACAAATATCCAGACTGGTACATTGTAAATTTATGTTGTCCAACTTTGACCAGGTTCTCGATTCAGCAAGGCATTCCTTTTGTTCTTTCCTAATTGATTTTGTACCTCATATTCCACAAAAGCTATTCTAAACCTTTTATTCTCTTCTCAAACTTCCCATACTACCCTTCCACCAAACACCTTTCCTAAGCTGAGGACCTTATATCTTATTTTACTGAGAAAATTGGGCCCATCTAATGTAATATCTATATTCTTTCCTCTTCGTTTCAGAATCCTTTGATATCATCTGTCACTCTCCTCCTTTCTCCTGTTCTCCTACCCTGAAGTGGCCCTTTTCTTTGATAAGGCCAGCCCATCCACATGTACCCTTGATCTTGTTCCTTCCCATATTCTTCAATAGATATTGACTTCAACTCTCACATTCAATCTACCTACACTCTTTAATATTCCATCTCTTTGTTTCTCCCTGTCTCCTCACTCCTTAAAAAAAGAACATATTCACTAAACTCTACTATCTATCATATTGTGCCATATCTCCCTTCCTTTTGTCAGCCAAAGTACTAGAAAAAAAGCTGTCTATTATTGCTGCCTCTATTTCCTATTCTTTTATACTTTTGAAATCTGGTTTCTGGTATCAGCATTCAATGGGAAGTTACTATCTTTCTAAAGTTAACATTGATTTCTTAATTTTCAATGCTCTTTTTTTTTCCAGACCTCATTCTTCTCAACTTATAACATTTGATACTATTGATTACATTCTCCTCTTGAATATACTCTTTTTTTCAGGCTTTCATGACACTATTCTTTCCTGGGTTTTCTAGTATCCCTCTAACAATGCCATATCTTTTATTGATTCATCATTCGTTCATATCATGCTCACTCTAGGACTCCTTTGCTTCTCTCTATATTCTTTTTCTTATTGACATCATCAGTTTCCATCCATGGGTTTTACTCCTATTTCTGTTCCAATGACTCCCAAATCTATATATCCACTCCCAGTCTCTTTCCTGAGTTTCAGTCCTGCCTCTCTAATTGTCTTTTGTAAATTCCAAACTGGATTTCCTGAAGATATCTTAAGCTCAGCACATTCTAAACTAAATGTTTAGAATGTAAACTATGTAAACTAAAAACCCATCATTTCAGATTTCCCAATTTCCCCTCAAAGTTACCACTATTCTTGTAGTCTTCTGGATTCTCAACATTGACATTGTTCTAATCTCTTCACTCTTCCTCACCCCACATATCCAATGATCAAATCTTGCCATTTCCAATTCTACAATATTTCTCCCTTCTGACCTCTTCTTTATACTCCTACATAAACCACCTTAGTTCAGGTCCTGGTTAGCTCTTCCCTAGATAATTGTAGTGGCCTCTTAATTGGTCTCCTTATATCAAGTCTCTCCCCATTCTCCACAGAGCTGTTAAAGTATTTTTCTCTTATAAAGATCTGACAATGTCATTACCCTACACAATAAACTCCCAAGGATTCCTTTTGTCTCTAGGATCAAATATAAACATTTCTCTTTATTTTTTAGAGAGCATCACAATCTTGCTTCAACCTATCTTTCCATTTGGATTGGAGATTACTCCCTTTCCTAGATCATTCTATGATTTCACTGTACTGGCATTTCGTCTTTGTTCTGGCTGTCCTCTATGCCTGAAGTGTACTTCCTTCTTTCTGTCTTTTTGAAACCTTTGCTGTCTTCAAGATGCATAGCTCAAGCAATACCTTCTACTCAAAACCTTGATTCAGCCCAATTTAGATTCCTCCAAAGGCTAGAATCCTCTCTGTCAAACTTCCATATATATTCTGTACATAATTATAAGCTCTTAAGTGTAGGGATTCCTTCATTCATTGTATTTGGATCTTTGTCACCTAGCACAGCGCTTGGCTGAAGTAAGTGCTTAATAAATATTTGCTTTTTGTTTTACATGTAAATAGCCTTATTTAGACAATGTCTTGACTAAGAGAAGAGACCCATGGGAAAGAGACCCTCCTGGCAGCCTACTTTGGAAGATTATAAAGATTATAAACACAGAGAGATTGTGGTTCCTCTCAAATCATTTTTAAAAAAACCCTAACCTTCCATCTTACAATTAATATTTTGCTTTGGCATAGTATGGACTATGTAAGGGCTAGGCAGTGGGGGTTAAGTGACTTGCCCAGGGTCACATAGCTAGGACATAGCTAAGGCCTGATTTGTCATATCCTTTTTGAAAGACAGCCTCCTCTCTCTTCTTACACACAGGGAATTTTGTAAATGTGTCAAGTCAGAAACTATTAAGATGACTCCTTACTTCTTTCACAAAGAATGAGCAGGGTGCTCTGCAGCACCGAGTGAATGCTGAGGCTCATGAGGCCAGCTAGGGAGCCATGGCATGCGCCTGGCACCTTTGGGAGCATGTGAGCACATGCATGGAAGGGACTCTGGCTTGCTAACAGCCCCAGTCAGTAATGTTGGAAGGCATCTGGCTTGTGGACATTGTCAGGAAGCTGTGAGTTATTATACTTGGCATATCAAACAAAACTAACTTACTTGATTTAGCAGGTGTGAGTTTTTTCCCTCCTAATTCTGTGTCTTAGATGAAGGTGATATGCTGAGGCACTGACAGATTTGATGGATCTGGGAATAAGGCAGTCACTATGGCTGTAAGAAAGAGGGGCTGCATGACTTCATGGCCAATCCATCAAAGCGATGAAGGTGGAGAATCTACTTTTATCAGGTATCCAATGAATCTTGTGGACATCTCCAGAAAATGAGGCTGTTTGGCTTCACTCCTATCCAAGGAAATATGTGTCCAGGGCCCAGGCTCAGTGGGAAAAAAGCTGAGAGAAGAGGGCCTTAAAGGTTTTTTGGATTCTAGGGCTATACAATAATAAGTGATAAAGGCAGGATTTGAATCCTGATCTGAATGCTAGCACTCAATTCATTATGCCATATTGCTTTTCTGTGAATATAATTTTGTGTTTGTTTAAAATTATTCTAAGCCCTGGGAGACTATGTCCCCTGGACACCTCCCACTTCCTTTGTGAGAGGTGTCAGAGAAATTATAAGAGAGAGAGTTTTGGTGCATGTTCTCTCTCTTGAGCCCGGAGGCTGGCTTTTGACTTGGCTCTCGACCCTGGAGGCTCTTGACCCTGGAGGAGTGCCTACTGGAGGAGACTGGTTTTTCCCTACTTAACTTTTCCCTTTCAGATGTACAGGAACCTCTTACCTTTCAAATCCCCACTGATATCCTCTTTGGGCCACATCATCTTCTGATGTTGGTCTACTTAAATTGGCTGTCCCTGTCCAAATTAAAACAAAATCTAGCCCACCTCCTTCCATTCTTCAGTACCCTCTCTTGAAGGAGGCAATTGAAGGCATTACCCTGGTGATAAATTCACTGATTGACCAGGGTATCATCATTCCTTACAAATCGGAATATAATATGCCCATATTGCCTGTTAAAAAACCAAAATTGGGGCCCGATGGCAAGCATCTCTATTGATTTGTCCAGGATTTGAGGGCTGTGAACAATCACATTATAAATAGACACCCTGTGGTTTCCAACATAAATACTATTATTTCTTCTATTCCCAGCACAGCTACGTACTTTACTGTTGTAAACTTGTGCTCTGCTTTCTTTTCTATACATGTGCATGAGGATTCCAGGCATATCTTTTCTTTCACCTGGAAGGGTTCCCAGAGGACCTGGACTTTATTGCCTCAAGTGTGTTATTTAGAACTTTTGGGGGTTCAATTTAGAGGTATTTGGGGCTCATTTGAGCTTTTAAATGACAAACTTCCTGTGGACATGTAGGGAACTTTGAGACTACATTTTCCATGAGTCAACGGGTTTCTGGTTTTGGACATGGAGACGTCTCCAACATAAAGTGCAGCTTAAATTCGGAGGTCGGGCTTGAGATGAGGTTTTTTTTTTTGGTTATGTAGTAAAAATGGGAGAAGGTACAGACTGGTGGGCAGTTCGAATGGATCTTAGCTAGGCATGTGGTCTAATTTATTCTACTAACATGGCTTTAATTAAATTATTACTTTTCCTCATAATATCAGCCTTTATCATTTTTACATATAACACAAGGGTTTGTGGATAGCCCTACATTATTTATGCAATTCTTAAATGTGTGGATACAGATTTCATCAAATTCAAATACAGCCATTTAATCCAATATATGGACAATTTGTTCTTGACTTCGCCAAGTGCTGAAGCATGTCAGGAGGATAGCAAGCACCATCTTTTGGAACTATATAAGAGAGGCCAAAATGTCTCAAAAGACAAAGTTCAATGGTGTCTCCCCAAGGTCCAATGTTTAGGTTTCATTTTAACTGCTGGGTCCTGTTCTTATTTCTCCAAAATGTATTGAAAGTATCCAAAAATTAAGCGCTCCTACCACAAAAAACAATTAAGGGCATTTCTTGGAACAACGGGATTCTGTCAGCCAAACAAATTAATGGAGTATGGGTATCGTCAGATGGCAAACCCCTGCTCCCTAGAAATTTCTATACCCAAATTTGTCAATCCATTCATAAACATGGTCATTTTGGCACTCAAGGCATTGTAGACTCTGTTAAAAGAGCATAGGTAGGGGCAGCTGGGTAGCTCAGTAGCTTGAGAGCCAGGCCTAGAGACGGGAGGTCCTAGGTTCAAATCCGGCCTCAGACACTTCCCAGCTGTGTGACTCTGGGCAAGTCACTTGATCCCCATTGCCTACCCTTACCACTCTTCTACCTATAAGTCAATACACCGAAGTTAAGGGTTTAAAATAAAAAAAATAATAATAACAAAAGAGCATAGGTAGCACCTGGAATAACTACAATTGCCTCCAAAATATGTACAGCTTACCCTACCGGTCAGGCCTTCAATCAACATGCTTTTTGTGGCAAAGTCTTTGGTGGATGTCCTCTTTCTTACACACCATTTGAGCATTTACAAATTGATTTTATCTCTATACTAAAAGCTGGACAATATAAATTTTGCCTGGTCATAGTTGATCAGCTGACCAGGTGGCCTAAAGCCTTTCCTACTGCTTGGACCACAGCGGTTCTTGTTGCCAAAGTCCTCCTAAAAGAAATTATTCCTTGTTTTGGATTGCTAGCACGTATTGACTTGGATAGAGGAACCCATTTTATGGATTCAGTTTTATCACAAATTTATTCATTTTGGGGGATAACTCCTAAATTTCATATGCTTTATTATCCCCAGAGCTCCAGCCAAGTTGAACGGATGAATAAAGGACTTAAAACTATGACTGGCAAATTGTACATGGAGACTCACTCATCTAAAATGGCCTGAAATTCTCCCTCTGGCCCTATTTTATCTCAGAAGCTGACCCAGAGGTGATTTACACATCTCACCATTTGAGATGCTATTCAAATATCCACCTATTCAGGCTCAACCATTTACCTCTGCCTATACTTCATAGTAGGAGGGGATACAACCATTGCCACATATATCAAACTATTATAAACCAAATTGTGAGAGCTCCATGATTCTGGAGCTGCTGTTCAGGCAGGCCCCATAGACTTCTCGCTTCATGATCTAAACCCAGGTGATAGCATGTACGTAAAGAACTTCAAACATACTGGGTCGACTGAACCCGCTTATGATGGACCATTCCAGGCCTTATTGACTACACCAATGGCTATTGAAATTGAGGAGAAGGACTCATGGATTCATTGTAGCCATGTAAAATGAGTACCTTCTATTGATACTGTGTAAATGGAATTAGCTCACCCTCATTCATTCTTTAGACTTTAGCCAGCAGGAATAATGTCACCCCACCCAACTTAGAATTAAGTGGGGAGGGGGATGTCTGTGACCCAAATGTGATAGTAAGGGACAAATAAAAAACAAGTCACTGCCCCCTGGGCAGTCCAAAACAGTGTTGAGGCTGCCATTTGTCCACATGAAACTGGAGGTGGATGCAGGAAGTGACTAAAGCTGCTATCTTTTAAATATGATGGTAACTTCCAGTGCAGCGCTTTAGGCACCTTGAACTTAGTGTTGAAGGAGCTTAGGTGAGACCTCAGACTACTTCGCTTTGAATTGTCATGTGGGTAAGTTAGGCTGACTCTTTCTTTTCCCTTGTTGTTTCTGGAGGCTCTAGCCTCAAAGAGGCTTCTCTTCTTAGAGGAGGCCCTGTGGCTAGAAGCCTTGTTTAATTAACCTCTGTGCCCCCTCTGCTGGGGCCTCTGAATCCCTACCTGGTTCAGACCTCTGGTCCGGGCCAGAGTTTCTCTCTCTCATTTTCCCTACCTTCAACCTTCCTAATTGTAAATAAACCACCATAAAAGTCATCCTGACTTGGGTCTCTTTTATTTTGAAATTGAATTATCGATTTCTGGTGATCAAACCTTAAATTTCCAGTCCAACCATAATAATTCCCATTTTTCCCTCTTAAAATACTGAATAATTGACTGTACCATCCTGTAAATGACTATAGATTGTATTCGTGACTTCCTTATTGCTACATCTTTACTTTGTATTCTTTTTGTTATTGTTGTTGTTTCACCGTATTTGACTGTATTTGATCAATTACCTTGAAGGAAACCTGTATTGAATTGACTTGATATGCATGTTGTGCTTTTTTTGTGAAACTTTTGTATTTTCTTCAATGTATCATTGCTTTTATACATCCATTGTTTTATCTCATTTGCACTCACACTGTGAGGAAATGCATCTAAATTCTTGGGTAAGAGCCTTTATATTCTATCCCTCCTTAAGTGACATGAATTGCAATATATATATATGTTTTTCTCATTGTCACTGATTATAGGAGATATATAATTTCAAAATTTTAGCACATTTTTAAAAAATTGCATGTGCAATTTTTTTATTTGAAGCACGTTATCTAAATTGAAAGAGTTAGATTAGTGTAGCCTTAGTATATCCATTAGTTCTAACTATAACTGCCTACCCAAAAGCCTGAGACTACTGAAACTGCCATTGATATTTAATTAACATGGGACTTTGCACATGTGTCTGATTTGAAGAAATGGAACAATAAAGGAGCACAGATTTCATCTATACAGTGCCAAAGAAGCACAGATACCTACACAGTGCCAAAGCAGCACATACTTAACCTGACTGATGCCAAATGAGTACACAGGTCAAATAGAGATTGCTGAGACTTCTATGCCAATAAAAAGGACTTGAACCTAGTGTGAGAATTGAGGTTGCAATGCTTAACATACGTTAAGACATAGGACTCCTTGGTCCATACTCCTTGTGAAATTTATGTCAAGTACCTAACAATTGGCTGTTCTGGCTCCATATTTTATCCCTAAGAAGAAATGATGAAAGAAAAAAGAAGAAATGATTTAATATCAGACCAATAAATACAAATCTAGTCCTTTTCCTAATTTTCTTACTATGGTGGTTGACTGTGGTCCTGGCTACTGTAGTATACAGAATTGGGGGATATAGTTTTTTCTAGCTTTGGCTGAGTTCCAAAAAGCTGTTAGAGGTTTTAGAATCTTGAGCAGAGGCAGTTGACTGGATCTTCCGTGGAGGGAGGAGGTCAATGATCAAGCTCTTAGAGTATCTAGCTTCAATATTGAAATTTAGCCTAGCATTGATAGATTTACTTAAGAAAGTATTATTTTAGATAGACCCTTTATATCTTCCTTTCCTAATACCACCCTGCCTTCCCTCCCTTACCTTAGTGGCTGTGGAGTTTATAAGGAGAGAAATTAGAGAGGAGTTAAATCTGTGAAGAGTTATCTAACTGACAGCATTATTTATAATTTAATCAAATCATCATTTATTTTCTTTTAGATAGTATTTTGTAAAACTGAGTAAGGCAGGTCCTTACTTAGATTCCATCTTTACTTCCCTTCCCCCACCTGAGGTTCCTGAGATAACTGATAGGGCTTTCCTTTAATCCACCTTCCTAACCAACATCCTTCAAACAATTAAACCCTTTGTGTTTCAATAGTTCTATTTAGTGTATTTTGTCTGTTAGTTATCAAGAAGGGAGAAGAGGGAAAGAGACAACATACTCTGGGCTCAGAGGGTAGCTGGGGCATCCATCTTGAAGGAAGGTGTTACTTGAAAATAGGTCCCTTCCTGTGAAATTAACTAAAGCCTGTTTGTTAATTTCAGTCTAGTCTATTACCCTCAGCTTGTGTTTGAGTCTAAGTCCCATTCTGTAAGCCTGCAGTGTTAGTCTGTTTAGTTTAACTTCTTTCTCCCAAGAAGATCTCTGTTTCCCTTCTGTGTTATACTCCTGACTTCAGTCCTATTATACCTTGAATCTCCTTTAATCCCAGCCTTCCTGAAGCCTAATTTATCCACTTACCAAGTCTCCAACATCCTCCTTTCAATTCCCTTATCCCAAACACCTTTCCTCAAATTACCCCCATAACACTACTAAGTGGGTACGTGCATGATGTTGGACATGGATTGCTTTGATTGGCATTATTCAAAGACCTAATGTGATTTTGTTTTTTTTCTTATTTATAACTTTTTTCATATAAAATTTAGAATTGGATGTTTAGAATTTTTCATCCAGTGGTTATTTGGCCTTTTTGTGCTAATTTTTCTGATGAATTTGATTGGTGTGATTCATATGCCTCCTGCCTCAGCCATATATTCCTCTGTGATTTCAATGTTTCTTTCTATCTTCCTCAGGGGGGAATGTGTTTTTATTTCATATGGAGAGTTTAAGTTATTTTAGGAAAAGAGATTTACTACCTCCTGGAATCCAAATGGAGATGCCCGTGGAGACCACCTGGAGAATGCATACTGATCTCAGAGGCTAAAAGAGCAACTGGATGTGCAAAACTTTGAAATTTGGGGGGTTTTAAATTCATTTGTCTGGTTTAAAATTCATTTATCTTGCTAAAATTCATTTGTTTTGTTAAATCCATCTGTTTTGTTTAAATGCATTTGTTTTATGTATCTATATATTTTGTTGTGAAAGAAGGGGACTGCCCCCTGAAATTTTTTGTAAAAGAAGTGCCAAGTATTTGATTTCCTTATATTGTAAAAATTATTACCATTCTCCCCTTGTATTGATGCATATACCCTTTATTTTATTGTAATTGTAAATTTTTTTATGTTTGTTATCTTCCATTGGGGTGATTGGTCTCCCAAAGGATCACAGGGGGGGAATGTGTTGATTAAAATTATTCTAAGCCCTGGGAGATGACTTCCCCTGACACCTCCCACTTCTCTTATGGGAGGTATTGGAGAAAGTATAAGAGAGAGAGTTTTGGTGCCTTTTCTCTCTCTTGAGCCCAGAGGCTGGCTTTCGACCCCAGAGACTCTCAACTCTGGAGAGTGCCTACTGGAGGAGACCTTTTTTCCCTACCTAACTCTTCCCTTTCCTAATCTAAATAAAACCTAGCTATTCTAACAATAAGTGCTACCTGATCTTTATTGAGCTCCGAAGATTTCAAGTCAATTTCCCCACAGTTGGGCTACCTTCCTTCCCTTCTTCTAGTTTTCCCTTCCTTTCCCTTCCTTCTTCTATCCTACCTTCCTCCTATCACCCACCCTCACATTTTCTTATATTCATTACTATATACATCACATATATAACTTCTACAAATTATATACATGTCTTTTTTGAATCTTGAATTTCTCCCAATGTCAAATGCATATACTCTGTGTACACCATTAGTTTGGGAGTGTTATGAGGATTAAATTAAATATTGCAGTGAGAATACAAAAAAGACCTTGTAGGCCATAGAGTCCAAGCCCAATGTTTTATTGACTGCATATAGAGCTATGTCATGTAGTTCCATAATCCATTTCTTTCTGGGATATAGTAATATGGGTCAGCTGATATTATCACATTCATATCTCAAAGTTCACACATGGACTGTGATTGTCTGCTTGAGAAAGACTAGTTTTATTATCAATTCTGAGCAATTTCACTTGCTAAGTTTATTGAATTAATTCAATGGATCTGGGTATAATCATAATATCTGGTTTAACAAAGTGCCTTCATATAAACATAGATCCAATTAATTTTCCCAGCAGCTTGTTATTTTTTTATCTCAGAATTAAAAGGGAAACAGAGATCATGTGGAGCAATGGTATCAAACTCTAATTGAAACTAAGAGCCAAGAAACCAGTAAAAGATTCCAGCAGGTCACATATTGACTTAGAAAATCACATATTAACATTATTTATGTTCCATTGTATTTTCATTTATTTTGTTTCCTAATTACATTTTGATCTTGTTCAAGTTGCACTGGGCACTGTTGTGGACTCTATATAGTTTGTGGGCTGCATATTTGACAGCTCTAATCTAGTTCAGCGCATAACTGAATAATAACATATGCAATAGGGCCTATTGGAAACTCTAGGTCCCCTTAAATCTCAGTTTAATTAATTAGTCAACCAATCAATAAACACCTAAGAAGCACCTAAGATGCCAGGTACCATGCTATGTATGTACTGAGTATACAAATATGAACAAGAAAGATAATTTATGCCCTCAGGGAGTTTACAATCTAATAGGGAAAGATGACTTACAAAAGGAAATGGTAAAATGTGATTGGGGAGGGAAGGTACATGGAAGAAAAGAGAAGTTCTAAGCTAGGATGGCCAAATGAGAAATGAGATGTCTGAGCTGATTTTTCTCCATGAATTCAGGTTTTGGAGTTCATGGCTGCACCTCTTGTCCCCCAGTCAGAGAGGCAGAGACTAGAGTGGAGGTGGAGTACCAAATCAATGTGATCATACAGGACAATATTATTCCAATAATGACCTTCTTGGGGCTTGATGGAGAAAAGTCAGTACCACCCTCCTACTTGAGGCTCTTTCTTATATTTCTAATTGAACAGCTCTACCCTCTCCTCCCCCAAACGACTAAGTATTGACCTTTATATATTCCTTATGGACTGCTTTACATACTATTCTCTGTCTTCTTACCTCTATCTCTCTTTCCCCTACCCCAGTTAAGAAGAATGTAAGTTCCAAGAGGGTAGAACTTTTTTTTCTTTGTATCCCTAGAGTACTTAGTACTTTTTTATTTATGTGTCTTCATTGATAGAGGGAAGGAACTCCTAGGGAGGAAATAGCTTCCACCAGTGCAGGTAGTTATTTGCTTAAATGATAGAGTGATGTCAGGCCAGGAGAGGCACTGAGAGGTTAGTGATTTGCAGTCCTGTAGCTGTCCTGTAGCAGAGTTAGGACTAGAATCCAGGACTCCAAGGATGGAATTCTAACTAATCTGATACTGCCTTACTTCTCCTTACACATAACAGGCATTTAATATATGTCTCTCATCTAATGGATAAATGGGTGTTACTGCTTATAGTAACACAAATATTGTACAATGATCCATGAAGGACTAACTATTATCAACAATGCAAGATTTCAAGATAACCCCAAGGAACTTGATGAAAATGGCTATCCACAGCCATAGAGGGAACTGCCAGAATCTGACTATAAATCATAGCATTTCATTTTTTATTTTATTTCCTTCAAGAGTTTTTTCTTTATATGTACAAAGTATGTCTTTTTCATGGCATGAAGTATATGGAAATAGGTATTGCATGACAAGACTGGTATAACCTATATCAGACTATTTAGCATTTCAGGGAGGGTAAGAGAGGGAAAGGAGGGAGAAAATCTGGATTGAAAAATGTCAGATGACAATTATTAAAAATTGTTTATTTAAGCAATTGAAAAAAATTAAATATGAATAAATGATTATTATCCTGCCTCTGCTTGAAGTCTAGGGAAATGAAAGCAGAGAGAAAGTACATGGTTAAGACCAAGTAATGAAAAATGGTTGGAACCTTGAAGAGAACTGAGCCTTTTTGCACCTCACAGATAGCCTTTATCAATAAAGTCAGTAAGGAAACATTAAGCACTTTCTTTGTGCTGTTCACTGTGCTAAGAGATAGGTTCAAATAAAGAAAAAACACATGTAAGACAACATGTAAAAAAAGTCTACATATTAGTTATATATAGTGTAAATATAATTTCAGATGGAAGGCCAGGGATATCAAGGTCTTCTTCAGATGGTAGGATTTGAACTGAGTCTTGAAGGAAGCCAGAGAAACAAGGAGTGAGGGGCAAGGGGGTGGGAACAGAATTCCATGTCAGTGCAAAAGCACAGTGTTGGGAGATTGGATGTTATATGCTAAGAACATTAAGGACTAGTGTTAAGTGACACTGGATTATAGAGTATGTTGAATCAAGTAATGAGTTTGAAGGCTGGAAAGGTGGGAAGGGACCAGGTTGTGAAAGACATTAAAAGGTAAACAGAGTTTTATTTTTGGTCATGGAGATAATAGGGAGCCACTAGAATTTATTGAGTGAGGTTGGGGGCAGGTTTCTGTTTTAGGACAATGACTATGGAATGACTTTGATTAAAGGATAGATTGGTGTAGAGACACACTTGAAATAGAGAAAAATCAGAAGGCATTTTCAATTATCCATTAATAAGATTCAAAGTCTCTTCATGAGGGTGGTGGCTGTATGAAAGGAGCAAAGTATATGAGAAACGTTATGAAGATAGAAATGATAAGACTCAACAAGAGATTAAATACGTGGGAGGAGTGTAAGGGATGACAAAGTCAAGGATGACAGTGAGGTTATGAGCCTGGTGACTTGGAGAGGATAACATACTTGACAATAATAAAAAAGTTCAAAGGCGTGGAAAATTCAGGGAAAAAGAGTGATTTCTGTTTGACATGTTGTATGTGAGTTGTCTATAGAATATTTGGCTTGATATATCTAAGAGGCAGTCGGTCTTGAAAGATTAGAACTGAAGATAGATTAGAGGTAGACATATATAGATCTGGTAATTATCTAATATTTGTACTCTTAGGAGCTGAAGATATTAACAAGTGAGATAATATGGAGGGAGAAGAGAAAAGGACCTATGATAGAGTCTTGGGAGACACTGACAGCTAAGAGAGAAAAGACCTAGATAAAGATCCAGCAGAAGGAAAATGATAAGGAGCAGTCATTCAGGTAGGATGAGAACAAAGATAGGTTGTGAAAATTTAGAGAAGAAAAAGTCTCTAGGAGAAGGGGATGTTTGGCAGTGTCAAAGGCTGAAAAGATATCAAGAAGTAGAAGGTCTAAGAAAAGACATTAACTTTGGTGATTAAGAAATCAAAAGAGAGAATAGTTGCAGTTGAATGATAAGAGCAACAGCAAGATTACAGAGGGTTTAAAATAAAGTAAGAGGACAGAAAGGGAAGGTGCTGAATACAGAGTTTTCTTAAGGAGTTTTGCCACCAACGGGAAAAAAAAAGATATATGGCAATAGCAAGGATGGTTGGCTCAAGTAATGTCTTTTTTTGAATAGAGAAGTCATGGGCAGATTTGTAGGCAACAGGGAATAGCCAGTGGATAGGGAGAGACTGAAGATAACTGAGAGGGGGTAGCTGATATGGAGAGAAATCTGCTAGAAAAGATAGGATGGAACGGATCAAGGGCACATGTAAACAGATTCGCTTTGGTAAAATGAGCCACCTCTTCTTGTGAGACAGGGCCACTCTTCTCCCTTTGTATTGTGTGTACAAGGTGTATGTTGAGTTAGGTAAAATGCCACATGTCTGCTTTCTGTATTTTTTTAATGACTAAAACGGTTTTTTTAGTTAAATTTTCTGAAATCTCTGAATACTCTGCTCTGCCCTCCAGTTTAGTCCATTATTTGTGTCTGTTGCAACAGTGAATTTAATGACAGGTGGCAGGTATGCTTCAGCATCTTGTGAGAAAAATGGGGCTTGTTAATTTATTCTGCATAATACTCCTAATGTTGTGATTTTCTATTTCAAACTTGCGGGGACCAATAAATCAAAGCTGCTGCATTCCATCGAAGTCAAACTCAGTTGACAGCTCTGACATTCATAGGGGCATGGACAACAAGCCCTGGCTGCTATTTGTTCCCTACTATCAAGTGAATGAAGATAAAAGGTGTTAATTATAAATTAGGTGCGACTGTTTTACCTGCACTCTTGCACTTGGGAAGCTTTGCCAAATGAATCCAAATGAAATCTAGTGTTTTTAATTTGACCTTTATGGCTAGGGGATAAAATGATTGGTTTGGGATGAGGTCTAGCCCTATCCCAAAGAATGATGTAAAAGAAAGAATGCGGTACAAGGAGTCTAAAGAACTGGCTTTAAGGAAGTTCAAGCATTGTCAGTGACAAGCTGTGTGACCTAGGATAAGTGACTTCATATCTCAGTATCTCAATTTTCTCATATAAAAGATGGGTATTAAATTAAGTGATCTCTAAGGTCCCATTCAAATTCTGTAACATACAAATTCAATTCCTTGCTGTAGTTCAGAAGGTGCAGGAGAGCTGTGGGAAGAGCCTACTAATGGTAGGTTATTCTTTAAGGTTGCAACGTGGTATGAGTCATGATGCCTTTCATTCAAGATCCTGTTTAACCTGGCCCCACCCATAAAAGTGGAGTGAGAAGGATAATGGAAATTAGGATTTTGGTTCTTGATTTGTTGTTCCCTTGGGCCTCAGAGTCCCAGAATTACGCAGTTGGAAGGCATTTTTCAGTCCAAAAATGAAAAAGAATTGTGGCTACAAAAATATCCTTCATCAATGTCCATGCTATGTCTTCAAAATTTTAGTGAGGGGGAAGCTACTACCACCTGAACTTTCCTTTTCATGTAGTTTTAATGTTTTTTTCTTTATGCTGATTTAAAATCTACTTCTTTGGGACTTCAACCTATTGCTCATATCATAGTTGTGTTTTCCAGGGACAAGATCAAATACAGGTCCTTTTCCCACAAAGCCAGCAAATACTTCAAGATGGTTATTTTGCCCATCCATATTCTCCTCTCTAGGCTAACAATCTTACTTATTGGGGCAGCTAGGGAGCATAGTGGAGAGAGGGCCTGGCTTAGAGTTGGGAGGACCTGGGTTCAAATGTGGGGAGGACCTCAGATACTTCTTACTTGGGCAAGTCACTTAATCCCAGATGTCTAGCCCTTACCACTCTTCTGTGTTAGGACTGATTCTTAGTATCCTAGATGCCTAAGAAAGAAGGTAAGAGTTAAAAACAAAACAAAACAAAACAAAAAAGCATTCTAAATTGTTTTGACTGTTTCTAAGAGAGTATGCTCACCAATCCTATATCAGCCTTGTCTTCTTCCCCTCTCCATGCTATAGTTTGCCAATATCCTTCCTAAAAGGTGGTTCCCAAACCCAATTACAATATGTCAGATATAAGCCAACCAGGACAGAGGACAATGGAACCATCACTTCTCTTGTTATGGACACTATGTGTGGGTAATAGAATCTAAGGTTTATTTAGGTTTTGGGGTGCTATGTCACACTTTTTGATTAATATTTAGCAGTCCAATTAAACATTTAAAATTTTCTCTTCAGTTTTCTCAGCAATAAAATGAATCACTCAGACTAGATCATCATCTGTCCTTTCCAGGTCTGATGGACTCTTTCACATATTTTTACCATGTATAACATGTTCTAGGTAGGGAGTTTTCCTCATTGTCACTGATACACACCAGATGCATTCCCTTCCACTTGCCTGGTCTTTCCCTCTCTTCCATTCCTACCTGAATCCTTATCCTTCTTTAATGTAAAAATCAAATCTTGTCTCTTACAGGGTGCCTTTCCTGTATACCCTAGCCAGAAGTCATCTCTCCTTCTTCCAAATTATTATTATACTTATATTTTGTATTATATGGATGAATAATTTGTTCTTCTTTAATTACTTTATATGCTAGTTTTGATCTCAACTAGATTGGGAGTCCCTAGAGGGCAAGGACCATATCTTAGATTTTTTCATTCTATACCCCTAGTACATAGCCCAGTGCTACATATATAGAAGACTTGATTAAAGCGTATTATTAATTGGTTGATTTATTTTCCACTGAAAACCATAAATGCCATCTTTGAAATATAAAAACATTAAGCAATTAAGAAACATTATGCCTATTAAGTTGCTCATGTGTTAGGCCCTGGGTATAAAAATATATAAATGAGATAAATCTTGCCTTGAAAGAAGCTTACATTCCACTAGGAGATTGCAACATGTTTATAGATAAATAACTATAACATATGCATATGTTTATGTATTTTAATGTATTATATATATATTAAAAAGTATAGTGAAGGAGCTAGCATTTGAGATGAGCCTTGAAGGGAGGTAAGGGTTCCAAGATTCAGAGGTGAGGAGGGAAATAATTTCAGATATTGGGACAGACTGTGCAAAGGCACATAAGTGAGAGATGTGTTACAGTTAAATAATAAAAACAAGTATCATTCAGATATGTGATTTATTTAGCAGTCTGTATAGTTGCAAAAGAAACTGGCATTAGGACTTTTGGTAGCCAAGAAGCCAGAAATTTGTTTTTTAACCCAGTTAATATATAGTTTGGAGTGTATGCAAAACAAAGTGAAAGAGGTAAGACACCTGGCTTCTTATAGTAGGAGGAGATCTGGAGATAATGAGGAGAGGTGTAGGGTGACTGGAAGGATTGGGAGACAAGTAGGAAACAGAGGAGAGAAAGAAAAGGGGTAGTTTTGTGATATTCTTTAAGTTAGGTTTTCCTTTTGAGGAGGAGTAATCTTGTTACTTCTCCAAACTCAGGTGACTTTGAGATTTAACTGCTAAAATGATGGATAAATAAAGGCAAAATGCAGTCACTAATGCTATTCCAGTATTTCAGATGAAATGTTATTTGTGAGGGGCAGCAAAGAGGTCAACTTGACAAGAGCACAGAGTATTAAAGGACTAATGTGTAATTAACCTAGAAATAGAAGTTGGAGTCAAACTATTAAGGTCTTTAATTGCTTGACTGAATATACTCACATACACACACATTTTTTTTTTGCTGATAGTTAAGAACCACTAAGGCCACTGAGCTGAGTGATATGGCCAAAGAGATGAGCTTTTGAAATGTCAATTTGATAGTTTTGTGGAAAGTAGATTGTAGAGGGGGAGAAACTGGATTCGAGGAACCAAATTAGGAGACTGTTGTAGTAATCCAGGCAAAAAAGTGACAAGTACCTGATGTAGTGGCTGTAGAGTGAGGAGAGAAAATGAGATAGATGGGAGAGATATTGGGGATTTAGTACCTAGAAACCTTGGTAAGTGACTGGACATCAGAGAGTGTGAGTAAAGAGTTGAGTAAGACTGAAGCTATGAATCTGGGTGCCTGGATGTTATAACTGGAAATTAGGAACATAGATGTAAAAAAGAATTTAGAGAGAAGATAATGAGTCTGATTTTTAACATATTGAATTTGAAGTGTTTCTTAGATATGAAGGTAGAGATGCCCACCAGGCAATTTGAAATACTGAACTGACATTAAGGAGAAAGATGAAGGATGATGGATAGATTTAGAAGTCATCTGCATAGATGTGAAAGTTGAACCCATAGGAGCTTATGAGGTCACCAAATGAAAATGTAGACAGAGAGGAGTACTCAAGACAGTTCCCTGGAGTATAACCATTTGTAGGTATCAGAATACCAATGATAGTCTTGCGAAGGAGCCTGAGAAAGGATTGATTATAAAGATCAGAAGAGAGCCACAACAAAACGATGTCAAAAAGAAGCAGGAAGGAAAGAAGACCCAGAAAAGGGAATGATTAATGTCTTCAAACATTTAAGAATGGGAGAGATTGAGATATATGTTTTTATAGATAGCATAGAAGAGTCTAGTAGATAGGGAGAGATTGAAGAGATAGAAAGAGGATAATTGAAGGGGCTTCCTTCAAGAGCAGATAGGAGAGAGTATAAGTACAGGTATTGGCATTGATGCTGATGCTGGCAAGTAAGAGGGCCACCTCATCCTCCAAGATGGGCACAAATAGAGGAAAATAGTAGTTGGTGTTGATGTGATTTGAAATGTGACATTGGGAGAGGGAGAGGGAGCTCAAAGGGAATGTCCTTAATTTTTCCAGTGAAGTATGAGGCAAGGATCTCTGCTGTGGATGGAGGTGGATGGGGTAGGCTAAGACAAGATATTGAGGTTGGCTTGAGGAAAAAATAGAATATTTGGAGCAGATGTTGTGGGGCATTAGAGAGTCAATCAGGAAAGAGTCAAATGTGCAGCAGGGAGGAACCAGTTGAAATTAGGTAACATACATTTGTAAGAGATGCAATCTGCATGGTTGTATGACTCCTTTCAGTGGTAGATAGAATGAGATGAAGTGAACAAAGCAAATGATAGAAATAATCAAGGGTTGGGATTTGGAAAGGGATAAATGAAAATAGGACAAAGTGTCATGGGATTCAAGGGTAGAAAACAGTGTAAAATTGAACTGGTTATCTAAAAGATAAAAATTTAAAAAACCCTTCTTACCTTCTGGCTTAGAATTAAAACTAAGTTCTAAGTGAGAAGAGAGGCAAGGTATAGTGATAAGTGACTTGCCTAGGGTAACACAACTAGGAAGTGTCTGAAGCCAGATATTTGAACCCTCCTGATTCTAGGACTGACACTGTCCACTGTGCTACCTAGCTGCCCTCTACTTCTTCTTTCTTCGTGGATGAACTTTGCCCACTAGAGATATGATCTTAGATATTTGCTTAAGTACTTCAGTACATTAAAGGGTCCTGGGGGAAGATTTATTGAGTCCTCCATAAACTGATTTCAACTCACATTTTAAGCCAAATTTCACATCATTCTCTTTAGTGAGTTGAGCTTAATTCATTCTGGTCCTCTGGGAGTTGAAGTCCCATAATGAAATGAAATGAGATACTCATAAGGCATTCAATAGCTTTGTTTTGTTTTAAAAGGTTTACTTAGCCATAGAAGAGAAGGAATATTCCACAAGGACATAGCACTCAACTCAGGGAATCTGACCACCATTTCTTTCTCTTTGTTCTTGTATATTAGCCACTTAAACATTTGTGGTATGAACATATATCCCTGTCTTATATCATCCATTAGATTATAAACTCCCTGAAGGAAGATATTTTCCCCTTATCTTTGTATCTTTAAGTGCTAGTAGTGTCTCACACATATTTTTGTATACCATTGATAGTTATTCCAATGATGTAGATAACAACTCTACCATGCTTTCCCATCATGAAACTCTTGCCCTTGTCCTCTAGCAAATCTTCAAGCTAGGGCCATGCAATGTGATAGGATCCCTTTCTTGGCATTATGTAGATACCAATGGAAGATGCCAGCTGCCCATCATCTAACTCTCACTCTTGCTATGTAATTAATACACTTCCTTTAAAGGTGATATATCTCTCTGGTAATGTCCTATTTGCCACTTATGTTGCAGTTCATCATTATTAATATACATTGCTACCTACTCACACCCACCATGTATTTCTTTATTGCCCTTTGTATAAATCAAAGCATAAATTCTTCAAAGACTGGTGTTCGGTTAACTCACAACCATATAGCATCAGCAGAAGAATTTTAATGTTTAAAAAATTGGCCTTTATTTTCAGGGATTAACGAAAACACCAATTTCCCAAAGCAATCTAATTTTCTCTCTTCCTCCGATTTAATTTTGGACCCAGGTGGGAAGGAGAGAAAATAAATTTCTGTTCATTTGAAAATATAGAGAGAAAGGCAGTGGAGGGAGGGAAGGCAATATGCTAGAGATATGAAATGTTGCATGCACTTTTAAATGAGGTCACTGTACTATTAGTTTTATTTAATCATTTTACCTTTTTACAAGAGACTTCTTGAAGTAGGAATGATTTATAAAAATGTGATATAAAAACAAAATACATTAATAAAACAACATCACCAAAAGAATTATAATCCAATCATGTACACAATAGGTACTTAAATCTTTGTTAAATTGTTAAAACAAGGGTTTCTGACTTATGATTATCCATATAAATATTAATTATGCTATATCTAGAGACAGTACATGGGAACATTTCAGGATGATTATGATTATTTGGGGAATAGGATTTAAAATCTTGTGGAAAAAAAACCATCAAAACACTGGAATTTTATTTCTAACTTATTTTGAAGCAGCTCCCCACCACCCAGGGAAAATTAAATCCCTTTCTCATTGAAGGAATTGGACATTAATTTAGACTCATTAAGAAAGCTCATTATGAGATAGATAAGTTTCATGTCTATAAATGAAAAAATGTAAAAGGGGAAAAAATTAAGAAAACAATCCTACCTTTAAAACAAACAGCACATTAACCTTCTATGTACCAAAAACCTAAGGAATTTGATTTCATTTTTTATGGTAATGATGCATTTATCTGTAATCATCGGGATATGAGTTGTTCCACCTAAATGAATATTACAGACAAATGAAACTTACTTCCCTCTCATGGGAAAGCTTACATAATTTGTTGCAGGGATCAAACTCAGAGTTTTGCCAGAATGATAGAGCTGCCAGAGCTTATATTATTGGCACAGATTTTGTACAGGCAGGATTTTGATAATGAGTATCAAAATTTTAATGTCTGAGAAAATTCTTTGAAAACTGCAAAATACCATTGGGATGGATGAAATTATTAATATTCTAGAGGTCTGTCATCTTGGATGCTACACAATCCATTTTGGTGTCAGCAAACCTAGTGAAGCCATCATTATTCATCATAATTAACAAAACACTACCAAAAATGTTTGTCACCAAAACAGTTATCATGAGGGAGAAATATCCTTACATATCACAAGTTCCATATAAAGCATTTTATTTTCTGACTGCTGACTTTATAGATATGTGCTTTGTTTCCTAGATTTGACCTCCCCAAGGTTCTGCTTTATGAAGATAATACAATCATTCATTCATTCCATTCATTAATTCCACAACTACTTATTAAATGCCTACCATGTTCAGAGTCCTATGACAGGTATTAGGGAAAATACAAGGACATTTAAAATTCAGGCAATTTACCTATGGAGCTAATAATTTGGTAAATAAGCAATACTATGAAATAAACATTAAATGGGCATATAAATTACTTTAGTATGGAGTTTAATATAATATGGACATAAAAGAAGTATAAGTTTTATGTGAGGCAAGACTAAGGAACAGTTATTTTCAAAGGGGAGAATAAGGGAAACCTTGATGGAGGAGATGACATATGATTTGGATTTTAAAGTAAGGAAAGGGACCTTAAAAGATAGCAGTATTCATCAAGGCACTTCCAGAAGACTGAGAATGGTATGTATGTCTAAAAATGTTCCCTAAAAAGAGATACTAAGATACAAAAAAGTCAAACACTATAGTTTAATATTAAGTCAAATCTGGATCTATGATGTTATGTAGGTAAAATATCCATATGGTTGACTAAAACATTGATTATCTTGATAACTTGAGAGTTTTGCTCTCATTTCCTTCATTCCTTCAAAATTTATCTTTGGAGCAGACAGGTGGCTGAGTGGAAAGAAAGCCAGAACTCTAGATGAGACGTCATGGTTTTAATTTTGTCCTCAGACACTTCCTAGCTGTGTGACTATGGGTAAGTCATGTATCACCTATAGATTAGCCCTTACTTCTCTTCTGCCTTGGTAGTTAGTATTTATTTGAAGACAGAAGGTGGACAAATCACTTAATCCAAATGCCTAGCCCTCATTTCTCCTCTGTCAGAATTGGATACTAATTAGACAGAAGGAAAGGGTTAAAAAAAAAAAAGGAAAGAAGAAGCAGGTTCACTAAAGTATAAACAAAGTCATGAGTGATCCTTGAACCAAAAGTCTATGGAGGTCCTTCAGTTACCAACAGAGAGGTATATGGAGGAGATAATGGGAAAGGGTCAGCAAAGGTCCAGTCCCTAAACCAGGAACAGAGTTCAGACCTGGATACAGCCAGTTTCCATTAGGAGTTTTCCATCTTTACGGTTATTTAGGGATTTGAGATTCTATGCAGGTCACAGCCTCTGTCTTCTGCTCAAGCACTCTCTGTTGCCTCTATAGCATTCCTTTACATTCCTGGCTTTTGTGCCTCTACTTTAGTTCTTCCCTTCCCTCCCGCATCTCCACTTGTTAAAAATCTTTCAATGCCCAGCTCCAGATTGCCCCCACTGTGAAACTTATCCTGCTTAGGGTTAAGGGGCTCTCTATCCACCAGAAGGAATGTTGTTGTCTGTTCAGTGCAGAGAGTCTTTTGGAATTCAATACATCCTATATTATAGTATGTTTAATTGTATAAATGTCTCATCTTCTCAACAGTATTGTAAACTTGAGGGCAGAGTCCAAGACTTATGAATGGATTCGGGCATCTTAGTAATGGATATCAATGTCAATTTTAATAATTTTATGCCGTTGCTTAATTTATGAAAAAATGTTATGACATAGAGGCCAAAAAACCTGGACACTGCCCTCAACAGCAAATATTTGATCTCCTTGCCACATGAAGAGGTATATAGGACATCTAGACAGTGGAGGCTGGAGTCAGGAAGAGCTGTGTGCAAATCTGACCTCAGGCACTTTTTTGGACTTATTTTTAAAAATTAATTTGTTGATTACATTAACAATCCTGTTTTTTCCCATCCTCCCTACCCTCCCTGCCCTAGAGAAGGCATCACATTTGACAAAAATGCATATATAAACTATGTATATAATGTTCTCATGGCTCCACTCATTTCATTTTTCATAATTTCATGTAGATATTTCCATGTTTTGAAAAAATTAACCTCATCATTTCTTATAGTGTAGTAGTATTTTGTCACAATCATATGCCACAACTTGTTTAGCCATTCTTCAACTTGTGGACATCACTTCAATTTCCAGTTCTTTGCCACTATGAAGAGAACAGTTATTAATACTTCAGAATAAATAAAGGCTCTTATCCTTTTCCCCAGATCACCTAGGGAAATAGACCACTGGTATTGTTGTGCCTACGAATATATACAGTTTTATAACTCTTTGGGCATAATTACAGATTGCTCTTCAAAATGGTTAGATCAATTCACAATTCCACAAACAGTGTATGTGTTCCCATTTTCTCATGTCCTGTCCAACATTTGTTATTTTTCCCTTTTATCTTTTTTAGTCAATTTGATAGGTGTGAGATATCTCAGAATTATTTTGATTTGAATTTTTCTAAACAGTAATGATTTAGAAAACTTTCCATATGACTATATATGACTTTGATTTCTTTATCCCCAAACTGTCGTTTTCATATCTTTTGATGATTTGTCAATTGGAAAATAGCTAATATTCTTACTAAATTTATTTGCTAAATGTATTTGCTTAAATTCTCTACATATTTGAGAAGAGATGTCTATCTAAGAAACAATATAACACCCCGCCTCCCCACAATTTTCTTCTTTGCTTCTAATCTTGGCTACATTAGTTTCATTTGTACAAAATATTTGAAATTTATCTTAATCAAAATTATCCTTTTTATATCTTATGATGCTAACTCTTATTTCTTCATAAATTCCACTTCTATCAATAAATCTGAGAGGTAATATATTCTGTGTTCTAATTTGCTTTTGATCTTTATGATCATGTATCCATTTTGATCCTATGTTGGTTTATGGTATAAAGTATTTATCTATAACCTAGTTTCAGACAAACTGCTTCCCAGTTTTCCCAACAATTTTTACCAAATAGTGAATTCTTATCCCTCCCCAAATCTTTTCTTTTGTCAAATACAAGATTACTCTAAATCCTTACTGTAATTTGTTGTACGTCTGTTCTACCTTTCCTTTTTATCCCTGATCTGTTTTCTCCAGATATTCTATTTTCTCCTATGATAGTCTAGGCAGTTTGTATTTTTATAAGTATTTTTCTATTTTACTACATTGCTAAATTTATTGGTATAATAATTGGGCATAATAACTCTTCATTGGTGGTATATTCACTGCCTTAGTCACTTACTAGCTGTGTGACCCTGGCCATGTCACTTAACCTCTGTTTGCCTCATCTATAAAATGGCATCAATAATACCTCTGAGGATTTTTGTGAGGATCAAAGCACATAGTAATAAGCACCATGTAAATTTTAACTCCTAGTATGAGGGAGTTGATAGGACAGGGTCTTCTTGCTTTGTTGAGAAGTGTTAGCACCTTACCAAAGTTACATAATTTGTAATCACTAGATCCTAGCAAAGGATTGCACAGGATAGGATTTTAACATATCCTTGCTGAATTGAATGACTTAGAAGCTGACCATACTGAAGAAAGGAATGACTTCCAATGCCAAATCTATGATTCTGACACAGTTCTTGCAGTTTTAACATTTACTGAAATGGAAAATGATCCTTTCCTCACCTTTTGAGTAGAGAAATAGAGCTAGGATTGAATGAGAGTGATAGTAAACAGAAAGGAGCAAAGTTGATAAATATATTGGGCCCCTTTGCTTGAACTGAAAACATCTTAATGAAATCATTCAGTCTTCAAAGGATAACAGTACAGCAATCAAAAATGTGCATGTTTAATTTTCAGAATGCTATTTCTCCAATGAATCAATCCATATGCCTGAATTGCTGCTCTTTGCCTTTCATAACATGTTATAATTATACTCAGCCCTTAGCAATAGACTTTCCAGGTGCCCTACGAAACTTCATTATAGAGGCTATCAAATAAACTCTTTTCAATCCAATTGAATATCCTTGTATAATGGGAAAAACAAGGTCTCTAGAGTCAAAGTTCTGTATTCAAACCTTATTCTGTTGTTTACTACGTTGTAAAACAGTGCAAATCACTTATCCTCATTGGCTCTCAGTTTCCTTCTCTGGAAAATAAGAAGGTAGAATTGATGACTGATGAGGTTCCTTCTAGTTCTAGATCTATGAATAAGTATTTTTGAACACCACTTTTGTATATGACCAGTGGTGTGCTTGGCACTCTGGACCATATGAAGGAAATATAAGACATGATCCTTGTTCTCAAGGAGTTTACAGTTTTATTAGAAAAAGAAAATATGACACCTCTGCCCCCCACCATGAATAAGATAATAAAGCAAGATAAAAATATGATTAAATGTCCCAAATAAATGGTATTTAGACAGGTTTAGGGATCAGTAACAACTGGAACAATGAGGGAAGTTTTCTCAGAGTAAGTAGGGTAGCAATGGCAAACATTTTAGAGGTGGGGGTGATGTGAAAAATGTCCTCAGACATGTATGGAGAGGGGTAGGGGAGCAGCCTGGCCCCACATCTCTCTGGTGAATTCTGTGCTGGGGTGATGGTGTGCATGCCCACAGAGAGGGCTCTGAGTGCCATATGACACATGTGCCATAGGTTCACCACTATGGAAGTAGGGCATGAACTGAACAATGAATGGTTGGAATCAAAAGAAATAGGATATTCTAGACAGAAGAAGAAAGAGGCGGATGCTTTTGATCATTACTACCAACCCCAGCTTTGAATAATCCCTCAAATTCCAAAGCAGGGACTTCCTATTTATTCATAGGTTTTGAGGTGAAAGGATGACTTCAATGATTTCAGAGAAATAAGAGGTGAGGTAGTTTGCTCTGATCTCTAGTCTAAACCTCTAAGGTCCATGTCTTCCTCCCCTCTGCTTAACAGAATGCTTCTCTTCCTTCAGGCCTCAGCTTAAAGATCACCTTCTACATGAAACTTTTTGTTATCCCCTCAATTGCTAGTGAACTCTATTACAAACTACCTGGTATTTAACTACTTTGTATTTGTTCTCAATAGGTTTATTTTGTATATACTTATTCCTGGTTTCTTACCATATTTGAATGTAATCTTGAGAGTAGAGATTGTTTCACAGCAACTAACACTGTACAGAGTACAGAGTAGGTCAGTGATGGCAAACCTATGACACCAGTGTCAGCACTGACACATGTAGCCATTTTTGATGTCACGAGGCCACATACAGAGAAATATGGGGCCGCATGCCAAGGATGGAACATTTGCTGTAGTGTAGTATAGACACTCTGTGCACTATAGATAACAATTCTACCTATATTAATTTGCCTATTTTGGTTTATTAAATACAGTTATATATTACAATTATACATTTTTGTTATTTAAACTATAAATATCGTGAAATTATGTTTTTTTTTCTTGAAGTGACACACCACCTGAGTCATGCTCAGTTTTTTGGTGAATTTTGACACACCAAGCTCAAAAGGTTGCCAATCACTGGAATAGGTGCTTAGTGTTGATTGCGTGTCTGCCTGCTTGGCAGGCATTTAATAAATGTTTGTTGATTGTGATAATCTAACTCACTACAGATAATGAAGGAGAAACTCTGAAGGTTCAAGTAACTTATAGATAGTAAATGGCAAGGCTATGATCTGATCTCAGATCTTAACTCTTTTCATTATATTATGATGGCTCCATAATCTTTCCTTTCCTCCCTCCATTTTGGGTGAGATAAAAATAATGATCACTAAAATAAATAAACCTGGAGTTAGAAGGTAGGAGTAGAAAAAAAGGGCAATTTATTCCCCTCATGAAAGTGGACACTTCAAGATTGGGCTAAGAAGTGCCAGTTGACTAGGCAGCAAGTAGATAATATATACACACCCCCACCTTGACTCAGAACCTAAAACACCTGTGACTGGGTTGGAACTTCTTCCAACCCAATTCAGGTGAGGTAAGGGGAGCAACTGAGCTGTTCATTGCCCTTTCTGTCTTCCATCAGTCTCCCTCCCAAGTTTGACCATGAGTCCTCAATCAACAAAAGATAACAAACTAGCCTTTGTGAGCTGAATCCACTCAATTCTATCTTCCTTCTTTCCCTCCCTCCCTTTCTTCCTCCCTCCCTCCCTTCTTCCCTTCCTTCCTTCCTTCCTTCCTTCCTTCCTTCCTTCCTTCCTTCCTTCCTTCCTTCCTTCCTTCCTTCCTTCCTCTCCCTTTCTCCCTCTCCTTTCCTGAGAGCAGAGTATATTGAGGGGAATGAACACTAGATTTGGAATCAGAGACATAAGATTGAATCTTGGCTCTGCCACTTACTGTGTGAATTTGAGCAAGTCACTTAATTCCTTTGGGTCTTAGTTTCCTCGACTGTAAAATGAAGAGGTTAGGTTAGATTACTAAGGTCCTTTCCCCTGCTAAATCTCTGGTCTTTTAACACTTGATCTCTGCTCTCTCTAAGCACACATAAAGTTAAACAATATTTTAAGAATCAGACAACACCATATGGTATCAAGCTAGATATTGTAATGTGTGATGAGGGGCTAAACTAGTGAAGCAAACATTAAATATTATGTCAATAAGTGGTAAGAGGAGAAAGATTACTACGGGGTGTTTTGACCCAGGAAAGCTTCATTGAGGAGAAGGATCTTGAATTGTGCCTTGAAAGACTGGACATGGATGAACAAAGAGAAGAAGGGAGGGTTTCCAGGCAAGAGGAAGTTATACATGGGTTGTTGACTACCTGAAATTCTATTTTAAAACTGGCTTCTTTTTCATTCTATAAAACTTTAGGAGTTACAGTAATCTAGCTGTAATGATGTGTGACCTCACAGGTGACTTCCACAGAAGTCAGGTACAAAAATGATGAGTTCATGCTACATTGTTTCTGAATTAGAGTAGCTAATCACAGCTTTTAAATGTATTCAAACAAGTTATTCCCACTGTATTACAGTCGAATCACTCAGACATGGCAAATCTTCCTGGTTTTTCACATTATAGTAACAGTCTCACATAAACCATGCATAACTATTGTGTTTTTATTCCTACTTCATCAGCAACATGGCAGTGACTTAGTGAATCCTTGGGCTCACTCCTTATTGCAAGATTTTGTACTTAGCATTCAAAATAGAGACATTAAATAAAACCATTCAACTCTCAAGATATGTCTACTTAGAAAGTTCCCCATATGATACATTCAGCTCTGAATGCTCTTTTATGCATTTTGCTCTGGGGGGGGGGAATGCATGTATGTGTGTGTACATACATGTGTATGTGTTTTGTGTGTTGCTTGTCCCTTAAAATTAATCAAGGCATTTTAGAATGTCAAATTTGGAGGTTGGATGAACTATGTAGCAGCGATTCCCAGTGAAGGGAATGATCCGTGGCTCTGATGTGGAATGTTGGGATTCATGTGATCAGATTCAGGCTTCGGGGATACTTTAGGCTTTAAGATCCACAGGGTCCAGTTAAGGGCGAAGAAGAAGTTTTAACTGAACCAGGGCAACAGCCAACTGGCAACTTGAAATTGTGGTTGATGAGGTGATTAGAGCAAAAGCTGATTGTGAAAAGTCTATGGCTATTTCTCCTGGCGGGGAATCTACCTGAAATGGAGGAATGGGGTGAATAAAGCACTTGATCAAAGCCAATCTCACTTAATCCTAGTTTCTCAGCCTGTAAATTTGGGCTGTTAGCTAGTGCCTGACAAACTTCTGAAATATCAATTATTATTATTATCACTCAACTATTCAAATGAAGATATGATCTCACTGCTGTAGTTGCTTCCTCCAAAGATGCAAATTGAAACTCATTCGTGCTTAGTCATCTTGTGCCATTCTTGCCTGCCCCCCCCTTCTCTCTCTCTCTCTCTCTCTCTCTCTCTCTCTCTCTCTCTCTCTCTCTCTCTCTCTCTCCTTTTCCAAATCTTCCATCTTAGGGTCAATACTGAGAATTGGTTCCAAGGCAGAAGAGCAGTATGGGCTAGGCAATTGGGATTAAGTGACTTGCCCAGGGCCACACAGCTAGTCAGCATCTGAGGCCACACTTCCCAGGACCTTCTGTCTCTAGGTCTGGCTTTCAATCCACTGAGCTACTTAGCTGCCTCTCTCAATATCCTCTTCCAGAATACATCCAAGAATATTCCAGAATTTGGAGAGTGATAAATCTTTGCTCAGTCCCCAAAATCAAGTTGCAATACACTGTAAATGGTTGGTTATATTGTAAATGTACTAACCACATTACTATAAGGTTAAATAAGAAGTGACTATCCAACTTACATATTCAAAGATGGTTTCCTGAAGGACTTAGCATTGCAGTTCCAATCCCAAAATGATGGGAAAGGATGCTAGATTGTAACTGTTTTCATTCTTCCCCCAAAGATTATGATAGTGATTATGATTATGATTAAATTAAGAACTCTTATTTAAGAAGGGAAGAGAGTAGCAGTTTTCTTTGGTGGCAGCTCTCTTCGACAAAGTATTCTTTAGTCATAGGCATCTTTGGAGAAATAGCTCCTGTTCAGAATAGGATGAGAAGATGAGATTCATCTACAAAAAGAAAAACAACAGTCTCATTCATCATAAACATTCTATTTCACAGTTATCTTTTAAGTTTTGGAAGCACTGATTATCCAGGATAGATGCAATTGGGCTTGCAGACAATTTTTTCAGAAGTTTTGAATGACCCTTTGGATGTTTTGTCCTTAGCACAAATTCAAGATTCAGTGGTTTCCAGTGGAAGTGACTATTATCTGGGAAAGGTAGATAAAAGACTATAATGGGCTATTACTACCAATTAGCCCAACGAAGACATTATTTGGTGACCTTGGAAAGTGACTATTATTTCAGGGTGCACAGCCCATTGAAATTATTAATAATTATTCAGAGAATGACTTTGAAACCAGATAGGTATGTAAGTAGCAGGGAGATAGTGAGATAACCTGGGTTTACAGCTAGATGGCTAGATGGAATGGGAAGGTGAAGCAGAGTATGATATCTAGAGCAAATGCTATCATTATTAATTGTCCTTGCATAGATTTTTCATTATTATTTATCTATCCTTTATGTGCATGCTGTTTACTTTGATAAAATGTAGGGACAAATAAAAGGTAGGGACAAATACATTTTTGTCTTTAGCACCCAGCCTGGAGTCAAGAAGACCTGAGTTCATATCTAGTCTCAAACACTACTAGTTGTGTGATCATAGGTAAATCACTTGACTTCTGTTTGGCTTAATTTCTTCATTTGTACAATGGGAATATAAATAGAACTGCCCTCCCAGGGTTATGTTGAAGAACAAAGGAGATGATAATTGTAAAGCATTTAGCCACAGACATCACCGTATAAATGTTATCTATTATTTTTATTTGATTATGTAGAAGGCCCCTATGAGGTAATAAAGAATGGGATTATTTCTATTAGCCAGATGGAGAAGTTGAAATCTGGGGAAGTCAAATGACAGGTAGTTTGCAGCAGAGCCAGGGCTGGAACCCAGATCTGTAAGCTGTTTGCATAATGCCAAATTGACTTAGTTATAAGATGCTATAAGCCAGCATATATTTCAACATCAATATATTGAGATAAAAAAAGGAAAAGCATGCAATATATTCCTCCAATCCAAAAGAAGATGAAATTAACACTTGTCAATGATTTCTTAGGTCACATTGGATTTGGATATTCTCCATTCATCTTCAAGTCCCCTTTCAAAATGTTTTTCATCACATCTTTGATCATTTGGACTGGCACAGGTTTTGTTTTTGCATTGATCTTTCCAAACCTTTAAAGATTCTCCGTGGAGAGTTTTCTGTTGGAAATGCTAGGGGATAAAAAAATTGCTAATCAAAAGCATTATAAAACATGTGGTGGTTTAAAAAATACTTGCTAGTTTTAGCTGTGTTGCCATCTCACTTGGCTTAGTCTCAATTTACTCCCAATTGGACAGGACTCTTCTTTTAATTCTGCTTTGAAGACAAAAATTATTTATTTAAAATCCTTAATTTATGTCTTAGAATCAAAATTGTGTATTGGTTCAAATGCAGAAGAGCAGTAAGAGCTAGGCAATGTGGGTTAAGTGACTTGCCCATAGTAAGTTGTCTGAGGCCAAGTCTGAACCCAGGACTTCCTATCTCTAGACCTGGATCCCAATCCATTGAGCCACCTAGCTGCTCCCCCAAATATTTATAAGCCACTAGCTCATCCTCCTTTTAAATCCCTGAGACTCTTGCTGGGTCTGAAGTAGAAGTGGATGATCCCTTGATTGAGCCTGAGACAGTACATTTTATAGGGAAGATGATGAACTGGATTTTTAAAATGTTGGATTTAAGAGATTGAAGATGTTGGTTAAAGAGGTAATTATTGGATGATCAGTATCTTTTTCAGAAGCCTGGAAAGGAATGGAGAGTACCAGTGGAGAATGAAACCTTAGCAATACGTAGAAATACATCTTCTGAGATAGAGAGAGATATAGATATCCCTTCCATATCATGACTTTCCCCATTGTGGTTTTGATATATCATGGTTTGGTATGAGAAATGAGAATTTTTTGGGACTTTTGTGGAAGCTACAGTTGGCATGTGAAGGCCAACAGACAACACAGAAAAGGTTTAGAAATTAAGAAATGTGTAAAATATATGTATAATATTGTCTAATATCAACATATTTTATCTTTTAATATCATGAGTCTACAAAATTTCTTTTTCTGTAAATACCCTATAAAAGAAAAAAAAACACCTCATACTTCTTTGGTACAGAGGGAGGGCCTCAAAATTTTACTAGCATTTTCCAGATCACAGGGGGACTGCTCCCTAACCCCCACAATCTGGAAAGGATACCTGCATTTTAATATGGAGGTGTATAAAATCATGCTAGATAACCTTTATCTCAGTGAAGTAGGAGGGAAAATGTCACTTCTCTTATTGGAGGGGCTAACACATAATAGCCATTAGACAGTCTCTCATTAGGGTTTAGAGAAAGTCTTTTCCTGTGAAAAAGAAGACCAAAGTCTGAAACAAGATCCAAACTAGTGTAAACCCACATCTGAGTCAGATTGAGAAGCAGTGCTCTTTAGTAAACCAGCATTGAAAGGGGTTAAATGAAATCAGGAAAATTAAAGACTAGAATAGGAATTTTGAGCCTGAAATCTTAGCAAAATCACACTACCCTAGAGAGTTGGCAAAATGATGTCCAGCCTAGTTCAAACTGCAGAGTGAAAGGGCTAGTTCCACCTTATCTCCTCTTTCCCAACTGTTCAGATGAGCCTATAGGCTGATGGGGAGACCATCTATTGAAGGGATTATGGTACTTTAGAGGGAGGGAGGTTCACAAGGAGAGGACCTTCCTCCCCCACCCTCACCCCCGCTTAATCCTGGCTCTGCCACTTACAAGTTCTGACCTTGGACAAATTATTTAGAATCTCTGATGCTCCGTTTTTCATCTGTGAAATAGGTTATACAATTTCCAAATGAGGGAATAATTTTTTAAAAGTCTATACTACTCAGTAGATAGTGTCAAAAAGGTGCTTTGCAAAATTTAAAAGTCTACATAAATGTGAGCAATTACTATTATACTATTATCTCTTGAGGAGATACCCAAGACACATAGACTTTTCATATTCTAAATTAATAAATGTGTATCCATACTTATGAACCAGTCTCCCATGTATTTGGCCAATGCTATTCAGTCCATCAAGGAATTAAGCTTTAGCATCTGTCAAACTGAGGACCTTAAAGCAAAAGGAAGTATTTTAGGACATAGAATAAATGTTGAGATTCTCTAACAACCCAGAAAGCCAACCAAGGAAGCAGTATAAGAAGCCATTTTTGCCTTGGTGGAAGTGGAATTCTTTTTAAAAAAATATAATTTATTTATAATATTTTTCCATGGTTATATGATTCATGATTTTCAACCCCTTCCCTCCTCCCTCCCAGAGCTGTCAAGAAATTCCACTGGGTTATATGTGCATCATTGTTCAAAACCTATTTATATATTATTCATATTTGCAGTAGAGTGATCTTTTAATGTCAAAACCCTAATCACATCCCTGTTGAACTATGTGATTGATCCTATGTTTTTCTTCTGCATTTCTACTCACACAGTTCTTTCTCTAGACGTGGATAGCGTTCTTTCTCATAAGTTCCTCTGGATTGTCCTAGGTCATTGCATTACTGTAGTAGAAAAGTCTATTACATTTGATTGTGTCATAATGTATCAGTCTCTGTCTTGAAATGGGTAGATAGTCTGAATAGATGGTTTGTTAATTGTGAGATACCAAGATTGAGGATCTTTTGGTAACCCACAGTGAGGAGGACCTGAAAGGCTTCTTCCCTAGCACACTTCTCAGACTCTTTGACAGATTTACAAAACAGGTCAGGGTTTATTTTAACTATGGTAAGACAGAAGGGAGGATTAAGAGATAGGATGACCTAAACTAAGGGATCTAGTTAAAACCTCCCCCTTTTATACCTCCTGAAAAGGGATTTCTTCTGGTCTTCCAAGCTTCTTAATTCTCTACACTAGCTATCTATAAATTCCAACTATCTAACTACCTGACACTATAATCCTCCCAGATAAATGTTGGCAAGGTATATAGTTCTTCAAAGTAGTTTATATTGACCGTTTATCTCAGGGATCAACCCTGACCAGTTAGGCTTAAGATGGCTGTAGGCCTTCCCAAGACAGACAGGTTTACTGACTGGTTGGACACAGATCCTCTCAGCATTTGGGAACACTCTCTTAGGGCACTGGAACACAAGTGGATCACAAAGTAGGCAGGATGTATCCAAACAGGACAACAAGGTAGGTAGCTTCAGCCTCATGGGGATAGAAAACCACACCCCTCCTAGTCTCACACAGATCACAAGCAGGAGAAGTTACCAGCCTCAGGCTTTCCCCCAACAGGAAGTCCAAAAGTCCCAAGGCAGTTATCTGTGTCCTCCTTTATATACTCCCCAAATTACAGAACAAGCTTTACCATTCCAGAGCATGCAGTAAGATCCAGCACACTGATCTCTGTGCAAAATCTCTCTCTTACCTGTTTGCACCCGTTCTCTCCTTTCCTCATAACAGTGCACAATGTTCTTCTGGTTCTGCTCCTTTCACTCTGCATCCATTCTTGGAGGTCTTTCCAGTTCACATAGAAGTTCTCCAATTCATTATTCTTTTCAGCATAATAGTATTCTATCACCAAACAGATACCACAATTTGTTCAGCCATTCCCCAATTGATGGACACCCCCTTATTTTCCAAATTTTTGCTACCACAAAGAGCATGGCTATAAATATTTTTGTACAGGTATTTTTCCTTATTATCTTTTTGGAGTAGAAACTCAGCATTGGTATGGCTGGATCAAAGGGCAGGCAATCTTTTAAACTCCTTTTGGCATAGTCCCAAATTGCCATCCAGAATGGTTGGATCAATTCACAACTACACCAGCAGTATATTAGTGTCCCAATTTTGCCACATCCCCTCCAACATTTATCACTTTCCTTTGCTCCCATATTGCCCAGTCCTCTAGGTATAAGGTGGTACCTCAGAGTTGTTATGGTTTAAATTTCTTTAAGGTAAATTAAATGTAAATGTAAAAGTAGAACACTTTTTCATGTGCGTATTGATAGTTTTGATTTCTTCATCTGAGAACTGCATATTCATATCCTTTGACCATTTGTTGATTGGAGAATGGCTTGACTTTTTGTAAGTTTGACATAGTTCCTTATATATTTGGGAAATTAAAACTTTGACAGAGAGTTTTGTTATAAAGATTTTTTGCCAGTTTGTTGCTTTCCTTATAATTTTGGTTACATTGGTTTTGTTTGTATAAAATTTTTTTAAATTTAATGTAATCAAAATAATTTAGTTTATATTTTGCAATGTTCTCTATCTCTTACTTGGTCTTAAATTCCTTCCTTTCCCACAGATATGATAGGTATGCTGTTCTATGTTCACCTAATTTATTCATGATTTCACTCTCTATATTTAAGTTATTTACCCATTTCTAATTTATCTTGGTATATGGTATGAGATGTTGAACTCAACCTGATTTTCCCCATACTGTTTTCTAATTTTCCCAGCAGTTTTTGTCAAATAGTGAGTTCTTTTCCCCAAAGTTGGGATCTTTGGGTTTTTCGAACACTGACTTGATGAGGTCATTTATCCTTTATCCATTTATCAATAATCACTTTATGGAAGGGATATTGAACAAAAGAAATGAAGAAAAAAGTGAAATATAGTTTATTTTGGTTTGCATTTGTAAGGATGGGATTTGTGCAAGGGGGATGGGATGAAAGGAGCGAAAAGAAGGCAGTTGGTGACAGTTACTGACAGTTGGGAGACGAGAGACGATTCTGGGAATTTCTCGAAGGAAGAAGGAGAGGAGAGGTCTTCTGGTGGAGGCCTGGGAGGAGAGAGGAGGAGGACATCCCAGCTCAGATCCAGTCCTGAGGGCTTCCTGAGGATCATTCTTTGGAAATTGAAACCCTGATTCCCTTATCAAAGCCATTCCATCGTATCTCACCCATTAAGACTTCAACCATTGAGTAAGCTAAGTTTTTGGACTCCATCTTGGGAGCAATCTCTTAGTCTCCTTATCCCATTACCCAACCTTGCTGAGAGACCCCCTTTCAGTCAAAACTTACAATTTTTGAAAAGGATAAAAACAGAAAACTAGAAATAGAAACAGAAGGAGAAGGGGCGGGAGGGAGAAGCTTAGGTGTGGGAACCACTAAGGTTCCCACCTAAGCAATGGACCCCATAGCAATAGCGAAGAGGGCACCCCAAAATTCCTCTGCCCTTCACCCCTTTCTACAGTCCCTGAATTGTCAGTAACAAAAGCCAATCATCAGTCAGATAGTGTTGCAGAGTGCCTGAGGGATGACGAAGGAGAGGGGAACCACAGCTTGGTATGGCTGACTCCATCTTGAAGCCAGACCCCCCACTGTGAAACTATCTGATGGGCGGGAGGTTTGTGTGCACCTTGTCCTCATTCAGAATCAGATTGGGGTACCACATACCTTGTCTTATAGGGAAGCCTCGCCCCCAACTCCTGTGGGGTGGTATGACCATCCAGATCACCCAGTTTTGGGGTGACACCCCCTTAAAGTCTCCCAGTGTATATTCGGCCCCAGGGGAGGGTCGCAGAGAGACCCAACATAGACTCTCTCTTTCTATCTCCCCTCTGTCATAACATTGGTAGTGGGCTCTCTTTATTGTTACACATTCAGACTCCATCAGTTCTTTTTCTGGAGGCAGATGGCAATTTTCTTCATGAGTCATTGCAACTGTCTTGGATCACTGTATTGCTGAGAAGAAATGTCATTAATTTTTCATTGTATCATAATGTGTACAATATTCTCCTGGTTCTGCATTCCTCACTTTGTATTAGTTTAAGGAAATCTTTCCAGGTTTTTTTCTGAAATCATCCTGGTTATCATTTCTTATGGCACAACACTATTCCATTTCAAGCAAATACCACAAGTTGTTCAACCATTCCTCAGTTGATGGGCATCCCCTCAGTTTCCAATTCCTTGTTACCCTTCCCCCAAAAGCTACTATAAATATTTTCATATATATATATATATAGGTCCTTTTTCCAGTTTTGATCTCTTTGGGATACAGATCTAGTAATGGTAATGGTGAGTCAAAGGGTATGTAAAGTTTTCCTCAATGCCTCTTAATCCTTTTTCTTTTCTTTTTAAAAAAAATCTAAGTACTTATAGGATTTAGAGCTGGTAAGGGCTTTCAGAGGCCATGAGGTCATCCTTTCCATTTACAGATGAAGTTAAGTGATTTTCCTATAGCCACACAAGTAGCATGAGTCAAGAGTTAGGAGTTGAACTTATTTTTATGATTTTTAAATCCAGCACTCTAAATACCATGCTGTATTTTAATAGAGAAAACTCTTTAACAAAAAACATTCAAAGAGTCATAAGAGAAAGGCAAAACAACTCTCCGAAAATCAAAATGCTGCTGAGCAAACAGCCTGAGCAGATACCAGAACCTAGGTTTCCTGACTCTGAGGTCAGTGTTTCCTGACAATACTGCCTCCCACCATTTCTGCTACTTCTCAGACCAAAAACATTCTTCTCTTGCTACCAAGGCCCAATAGGTGTATGGAGATAGTAACAGAGTCTACTTCACAGGGTGATTGTGATGATTGTAGAAAATATAAGTAAATATATTTTAAAATCTTAAAACATTTTATAAATTATAGCTATCATCATCAAGATGTGTCGTCATATTCTTTTAAGATTAAAGCTTCTTGAAGGCAAGGATTATCTTGCTTTTGGCATTTGAATCTCCAGGATGTAGCAGGTGTTTGACACACTTTAAATGCTTAGTGGATGTTTTTTCATTCATTGTATATGAAATGTTAATGGAAGAGTTTCAGGTGCTATATCTAGCAGGTAACTAAGGAAATATTTGTGGGATTGATAGAGGGACTCTTTCTGGTATCCCTTAAATCATAGTACAAAAGTTTTTTCCTTCTCTATGTATATGTGTAAATCTGTTTTTGACCATCACAGAGAATAAGTTGACATCATAACATAACATATGATTTAAGTTTCAAAATGGAATAAGCTTCTATTAGGTATAAGGTACTATGATGTAAGAATATGGGAAACTGTGTGACAGTCCTGATCCAGTGTGATTTCAGGCTTTCCACACCCTCACCCAACTGAGGAAAGAACTGTTCTCATCCCATGCAGCTTCCTTTTCATCTGTGATTTATTCATGGTGCCTGGCCCAGAAATGATACTGTTTTAGTCTGTGAAGTTATTAATGTCTGCAGGTGGAGACCAAGATCGAAGGCCTGCCTGAATTCATCAGAGTGGAAGAGAACACACACACACACACACACACACACACACACACACACACACACACACACACAGCAATTTCCAACAAAATAGCACTGACATTTACAGTCAAACGAAAAACACATCTGACATTTAAAAATAATGCCACCTGTATAAAACTTAAACTCAGATTTCTTCAGCAACAGCATGACTCTAGATTTTGATGGAAGAAAGGCCATACAATTAACCAAACAAACAGAGATCTCTCTTTTCTGTTTTTTCATTTTTTTCATCTGTAATTGCAAGGCTGAATTTTGAAAGTGGAGAATTAATGAGCTACAAACGAAGGAAACTATGCTGATGGGTTCCCTCTCTGTCAGAGAAAAGCCTATCACAAGGAGTTCTTTTGGTGTTCATTGAAATAACATTAATCACTGCAAATGCCTGTCATGAATGAGGGTGAGAGAAGCAAAGGAATGGAAAGCACTTCATAACCTCTCTTGTCATTTCTTATCACAAGGATATGACAAAGATGCATATCACTGTGTTTTTCAGGGGCTCCAACAACTAAGAGCTCACCTGTGTATTATTTGCTGAGCTTTTAAGTTTTGCATAATGTTCAGGATCTGAAGTTGATAGATTGCTCTTTTCTCAGATAGAGGTAACAATTTATGTGTGGACATAATGATTTATCAAAGTCCATAAAAAGTGAACTTTGGACAGGATGAGTGGGTTCTGATACACTTACCTTTTCCGCTGTTTTGGATCACTGTGGGTAGTGTTCAGAATTTCTAATGGAAGCTTTTCGTTCCCCTGAATCTCATCTCAGAAGATATTTTGACCAGCTGGAACTGCACAGTCACAATTTTCTAGATAATCAGTTGATCAATAAGCAAGCATTTATTTGTATTTATTATTCTTAAAAAAACCCTTATCTCCTATTTTGCTATCAATTCTAAGACAGAAAGTGTAGTAAAGGTTAGGCAATAGGGATTAAGTGACTTGCTCAGAGTCACACACAAGGAAATGTCTGAGACCAGATTTGAATCCAGGTCCTCTTGACTCCAGGTCTGGTACTGTAGCCACTGTGCCACCTAAGCAGACATTTATTAAGGGGCCTTTCATGGGCCAGACATTGTGCTGTGTATTAGAGATACAATTACAGGTTAAAAAATAATCTTAAGGAATATATATTTTAATGAGAGACAATACTTAAATAATTAGGACTTAAAACACTCCAAAATTTGTTGTAATTTTTTTTCTGACCTACCCAGACCATTGAGAGAACTGAAGAATCATAAAAATGCAGAATGCTCAAGTTGGCTATAAAGTGAAGAAATCTAGTCCAACCAATCCCTGAGCAGTAATGTTCTTCATGATATCCCTAACAAGTGTACGTCTAAGCATCAACTTCTTTCCAAGGCAGCCCATTCCACATTTTTTATAGGTTGTTAGGAAGTTTTTCCTTATGTTGAATTAATGTTTTCTTCTAAGAATATCTTTTTTCTCATAGCTCTTATTTTGTAGTAGGCATTGAGGATACAGATTCAGAAGTAAAACAGTCACTTCAAAGTGCAGGCATTTCACTAAAGTATGAAGGGAACAATCCCTCTTTCACAAAGCAATCTTTTAATATTTAAAGTAGCTTCTAAGTCTTTTTTTCTCTAGTTCACATCACTTCCTTTAATCCATTCTTCTATGGTGAAGGATTTATAACAGGAAGGGATTCAATGTTCATCTAGTCTAATCCCTTCATAGTGTAGATGAACACTGAGGTATAGACATGTGATATAGCTTGTCCAAGGTCATCTGGGTACCAAACTCAGCAGAGTTAGGATTCTTGTCCAAGAATCATTTATTCTTTCATTGTCTTTTGGAATTAAAGGGGGATCTTAATTTTCTAGACCTGCTTTAGAAAGCTCCAGGTAAGGCATTTCCCTTACCAGCAGACATTGACAAGTGGTCTGCAATTTATAGTCCTAGAAAGTTGTTTGGGAAATTGGGTGGTTAAGGGACTTGCACAGAGTCATACAGCCAGCATGTGTGCAGGGATGGTATTTGGACAAATTATTTTTTGACCCAATGGCTGGCTCTCCCTCCATGACTTCACACTGTCTCTTCTAGAGATATTTACTTACCTAAAATGCAAAGTAGGAAAGATAATTTGCACTTGAAGATTCTGTTGCTCATCCTTATATTGTTCCAAGAAAATATATTAAAGATACAATAAAATCAGGGTCTTTTAACAGGTTTTAATGTTCTAATAACATCTTCTAAGACTCAACATCTTTATGATACAAAAGTTAAATATAAAAAACTTCATTTATAAAATGAATGCTGGCTCTGTTCCTCTGAAACCAACCTTATAAAAAGATACTACTACATGCAAGAATCCGGTCTATTTTGACAAAAACAAAAGTTTGGGAGATTTACATATTTTAACACAGTATTGTTTTCAGCTAATTTGCCTTCTAGATACTACCTATTTTTTTCATTGCAATATATCTTGGATATATTCCTTCCTTTCCATCCCCATTGCCTCTACCTTAGTATAGGTCTTCATCTCCTAATACTCAGATTGTTTCAGGAGGCTACTGGCTGGTCCTTCTGCCTTTTATTTCTCTTCTCTTTTTTTTTTTTTTTTTTGATGGATGACTTGGTACAAGATAGTGGGTGAAGCATTAAATTAGAGTTTGGGCAGACCTGTGTTTAAGTCCACCTTCAGACTCTTATTACTTCTGGGCCCTAGTCAAGACATTAAAACTTCCTGGGCCTTAATCTTCTCATTTGTAAAATGAGGGATTGATCTCAATACTTTTAAAGATCTATTCTAACTCTAAATCTACGATTTGCTAATCTTTCTTAGATAAGTTTTTTTCACATCAATCCCTTGTTGAAAAATATACCAGTGGCCCCTGGCTATCTTACAATAAAAATTTATACATATAGGACTTCAGATTTACAAAATAATTTCTTCATAAAATTCTTATAAGACAGGAAGCATAAATATTACTATGGTATTTCCATTTTATAGCTAAGGAAACAAAGGATCAGAGAAAAGAAGTAGTCAATCATATAGCAATAGATTCATATTAAAAAAAAAAAGAATCCATGTCAACATATAAACTGCTATAATAGTCTGGTATTTTAATTAATTGTTTTATTATCATTTATTGCTTAGTTAATGAATAAAAATAAGTAATAATTAACAATCATTTAATTATTTGGTTTGAGCGCTTTAGAAAATATATTTTTGATCTTGACTTGAACATTTTGCTAAAGAGTATATTCCCCAATATCATGTATATTTTTCAAAGGAAGCAACATGAAATGCCAGGAATACTATGTATTCATTTCCTGTAGTAATATTTTGAATAGATTTTTGTTTTATTGTTGTATTGTTCAGTTGTTTCAGTTGTATCCAACTTTTTGTGACTCCATTTGGAGTTTTCTTGGCAAAAACATTGGAGTAGTTTGCCATTTCTTTTCCCCACTTCATTTTCTAGATGAGGAAATTGAAGCAAACATAGTTAAGTGACTTTCCCAGGATTACACACTAAATGTCTAAAGCTGGATTTGAACTGAGATCTTCTTGATTCCAGGCCTGGAGCTATATCCAATGCCACATAGCTGCCCCTTTGAACAGAATGGCCAGTTGTAGGATCACAGGATTTGGAGTGAATTGGATTTGGGCCTTTGGAGTCATCCTCAGTTCTTTCCTCTTCTTCATATTCTTCTATTATTGATTTTACCTTCACTACATAGCTCACTGCATCCACTTTACACCTGTTGCCCTGCCTGGTTCCAACTCTAAGGGAATACAGTGATCCTTACAGGTGAAGTTCATCACTTCTAAACTCACCATCAAGCTGCTAAATCAAGCCTCTCTCAGCCTCCTCTCTTCCCTGGAGGCTGAAGGGCGCAGTACCAAACTCTTCCCAATGCCTTCTTTTATAGAGAGCAGACTCCATTTTGCACCAACTCTTCTGCCTGGTGTCAGCTCCATGGAATGAGAAGCCCCTGCCCCGGGTATCCTCTGGTATCTTGTTCTCTACTCCATTCCCCTCATACTCCTGTGCTTTTCCTGCTTTCTTTTGTTGTCTTCCTCTTTAGAATGTAAGTTCATTGAGGGAAGGGACTGTCTCTTTAAAAAAATTAATTGTAATTCCAGCTCTTAGCACAGTGCCTGGCACATCTATAGGTAGTTAATAACTGTATTGGATTGAATTGAATTGAATACATTCCCTTCTCTCTGCTCATAGGCAAATATCCTAGTTAAGGCATTTATCACATTACAGTAGCCTTCTAATCAATTCCTTGCCTCTAGTCTCTCCCTTTTCTAATCCGTATGTCACACAGCTTCCAAACTGGGATTCCTAAAGTACAGGTCTTACTGCTACTCCCCTTCAGAAAGCTCCAGTGAATCCCATTTGCCTCTGAGACCAAACACAAACTCCTATTTGTTTGGAGGTATTGTGGGCCATGGAACTTGGGTGTATTTCTTTCTGTTAAAGTAATACTTTGGCTCCTAAACTCTATTTGGCATTTAAAGACATTTACCACCTGAATTTGGCTTCTTTTTCAGACTATATATTATGTCTCTATTTTTTAAAAATTATAATTTTAAATAAAAATTCTTTCCTTACACCTTAATATCAATACTATATTTTGGTTCTAAGGCAGAAGAGAGGCAAGGGCTAAGTGAATTGCTCAGGGTCACACTGCTAGAAAGTATCTCTGGCCAGATTTGAACCTAGGACCTCTTGTCTCTAGGCCTGGCTCTCAATCCACTGAGCCACTTAGCTGCTTCCATATTATTTCTGTTTGTGAACTCAACAATCCAGATAAATTTGGCTAATTGGGGACAGCTGGATAGCTCACTAGATTATACCTTGATATACTTCATGGCTTTGGGTTTATTTTTCCTTATCTGTAAAATGAAGGGCTTGAACTAGACAATCTCTAAGGTTCTTTCCATTTCTAAATTCCTTTTATTCTGAGTGTCAGTGCAGTCACCAAACATCATCATCAAAGTAACTAATCAACAAATCACTTAAATTCTTATTATAGTCCTAATTTATCTGTTGGGAATTTTGCAGAAGGAATTGATATTTTGGTTAGTAGTTTGACTAAATGACCTTTAGAACTCTTCTAGTTTTGAGATCATATGATTGTAAAGACAGGAATTTTGGTGGAGGCATAGACAGAGAATGAGCTTACAGCTGGGTAGATGAATTGAGTGAGCATGGAACAATTAGAGAATGATGCAATACTATTTTACATGGTACAGATTCTAAGAAGGGAGAGATTGTAGACTAGAGCAGTCAAGGAAGACTTCATAAATGAAGTTGGTTTTCACCTGGCCTTTGAAGGATAAAAGAATCAAGGGACAGAGAAGGCAGAAGAATCAAAAAAGCAAGAACAGTTCCTTTTCAGAAAGAAGGGCTGAAATTCAATTTCTTAGCTAACACTAAATATGTCCTCCACCTGTTTTCCCTGCTGGAATATGAGGCTGTTTCTTATGAAGGACTGACAGCACTGCCCTCAGGCAGGTTAATAATTCCTTTGTTTGTCATTTTGGGGTTTGTCCATTTCATAAATTTGTTCCCTTTTCCCTGGACTTATTTCAAAACGATTTTTACTACAGCCACCAATCTTGGGGGAAGTATCCACACCCAGTTTGTGTATCACTGTGTTTTTATCACCCAAGTCCTAGTGTCCCTAGACCCAGCTGTCCTATGATGCTGATATCTCATGTCTGTCCTGAATCCATTGAGGATTACTTATGAGCTGGTAGAGTTTTCAACGTAGCAGTGTCAGCGGGCTGGCACTACCATATCTAAGCTGACAGCTGACTTCAGAGGATGGAGGAAATCTATATACTTGTATGAGTTTACTACATATTCATGACTTTTGATGATCAGGAAGTCTTTCAATAATGTATTAAACTGATTCTGAAGATAGCTAATGTGCACTTTGAAAAGCAGACTTAAGTGGATACATTCACAGTATAAAACAATGCAAAAGAAAATGGTAAAGTAAGTTGAATTTTAAAGAGAAGCATGCCCTCCTCTCTTTCAAAGTTGCTTCCTTTATTTTGATTTCAGGAACACCCCTCAGGAAAAGAAAGAAAGAAAAGCAATTGTGGTTGAATGGTATTAGTTCATATTTATAGAAGAGCTTAAGATTTACAAAGTGCTAACTTTACAACAATCATGTAATGTAGTTAGTATTATTACGTATTTCCATTTTACATATGAGGGAACTGAGACGTGAAATGACTGATGAAAAGGTGATGGATTGGAAGATAGAGGACAAGACTCTTTGGTTTCAGATTCTCATTCTGCTCCTTCTAAGCTATATCCCTTTAGACTAATTTCTTAATATTTCTGATTTTCCTTTTGTTTATTAGAGATAATTTTAGTCACAGGGTTGCCGTGAAGAAATATATACTGTTTTTTTTTTTAAACCCTTACCTTCCATCTTGGAGTCAATACTTTGTATTGGCTCCAAGGAAGAATGATAAGGGTAGGCAATGGAGGTCAAGTGACTTGCCCAGGGTCACATGGCTGGGAAGTGTCTGAGGCCAGATTTGAACCTAGGATCTCCCATCTCTAGGCCTGGCTCTAAATCCACTGAGCTACCCAGCTGCTCCTAAAATATATGTTTTTTTAAAAACAAGAAACGTTTATTTTTGTAGCAAAGAATTGGGAAAAATTCTTACAGGTTGGAAAATGGCTAAATAAGTTATGATACATGAATGAGTTGGAATATTATTATAGACTAAGAAATGAAGATTATGAATATAAGTTAAGCAGTGTTTTCTGATTTGCCCTTCTTGGTGGGTTATTCAGAGAACATGTAGATAATCCCTATTCATTTTGCATCTACCAGGTGGAAGCTTGGGGAGTTAATTCTAATCGTTTGTGAATAAGAGGGTTTATACTGTGTGCAGATGAAAAGTTCTAATTGGCTATGGAGAGAGAAGAACATAATTCGGGGATTGCTTAGCCAGAACTTAGTGTACATACAAAGGGGTGACTTGCTCTAAGGAGTCTGTACTACCTTTGAGTTGCCTCTAACAGCTGGAGTGGGGGCAGGGTGATAGAATCCCTAAGGGTAGCCAAGGCAATTTATAAGAGCATGGTAAACTCAGTGTTTTTTGACCAAATAGGTGACCGATGAGAATTTTTGAGCTGCAAAAGTGTTGATCTTATGAGTTAGGAAATTCTAGATATTCCTTGGGTGGTTGATTCTGAATGATGGCAGTATCAGTGGCTACCAGAGTGGTAATTATCAGAGGCAATGGAAACACCTCCAACACATGTGGAAAGATAATCATCTAAAGATAACGACAGGTTAAGGAACACTGTCCTTGTACTAGAGAAGAATGTCAATTTGACCTCAGGAAAGGATTTGTAGATCATAAAAGGCCAGGAGTGGTGGCTTACTCATTTGTCACATATGTATTCCTCGTGGATGCTTCATTACCATTATATTAAAGTTTAATTCTCCCTCTTATGATTTCACTCATGTGGCACTTATCACATGCTGCCTTTTATTGTATTTATTTTTTATTTCCTTTGCTAGGTTGTAATCTGGAGGACAGAGACTGTTTATTCACCATCTTTGGGTGTATGAGGTGTTCAGAGAGGACTAGAATCTCTGGTGTGAGATCTCAAGCCCTTATCCACCTTCCGTGTCCACCTTTCATCCAATTCTTACCTGTGATTTCAAGAAGCTATAGAATGCATTGGTAAAATAGGCTAAACTAGGTTGAGAGTAACCAACAGGCCTCAAACCAATTAGGGGGATGTCTACCCTAAAGATGCGAAGACTTCCCCCAGTGGAATGGGTAGATGACAACAATTTGTTCCAATGGCCATGAATGAGGCTGAAACAGGATGTATGGAGCACTTAAAGCTTTTTCAGATATTGAACAATTGTTCGTATTGTTGTCATTCATTACATCTCAGGCCATTGTTAGTTGTCCTGACTTTTATTTTGCTACTGGACTTGGTACATCTTTGTCTTACATAAATCCAATTCACATGCAAATCAATGCAAGGATGCCCTGTGATATCAATGGTCCTCTTTGAAAACAAAGGTTGAACAATAACCTCTCAGCATGTCCACCAGTTCTTAGCACCATATTTTGAACAAAGGAATCCAAGAGTGGTTTAATGAAAAGAAAATTCACTTTGGAGTCAACATGGATTAGAGTCCTAGGCCTTCCACTGCCAAAAGATGTTTGATTTCACAGGAATTTAGGGTTTCATTATTTTGTATTTATAAAATGGATGTAATATAATAATGAATGCTCTACTTTCCTCATAGAATTATTGTAAGGATCAAAAAAAAGATAATAGATCACAAAGTGCTATAAGATTACATATTGCTGCTTCTCTTTCTACTCCTGTTATTAAATACTGAGTCCTCTTACCAGTGCACCCAAACAAAGCTTTAAAAGAGGTTTTCTTTTGAGTCCTAATTCCATAAATACCATTAACCAAATTCTTGATTGATGATTTGATCTGAATAAGTCTTCAATGAATCTGAAGAATCATCTTTCCTTTCCTCCTTTATTTTTCTGAAGCAATTATTTGAATACTATTTATGACCCTATGACTTTCTTTTTTACTTAGCTTTGAAATCTTCAAAAATTACATCCTACCTCACCCTCTTTGGACTGTATTATACCTTCCCTCTCGAAATTGAATGCCACAGGTACAATTTTTGGCTAGTAATTGCTCTTTTGCCACTTAACTGTGTGACCTTGAGCAAGTCATTAAATTATAAAATAGGGATAATAGTATTTGATTTCTCTACCGAATAGGATTTCTGAGGAAAACACTTTAGAAGTTGTAAAGCAATCTACAAATAGCAGCTATTATCATAAATAGGGGAAAGGGAGCCAGTTTTTAGGAGAAATAATGAATCCAGCTTGGAACTCCTTGAACATGATATGACAAAGCAGCTTACAAATGGAGATATACTATAGACAGATGAAATACAAGACTATAAAGCACACGTATAAGACCCAGGAGGAGGGAAGATGCTGAAAAGCAGGTCAGCTTCACTGATAAAAAAAAACAGAGAACAAAGGAAAGTCTGTGGAAGCCAATTTTGCAGTAGCTAGGACATATTACCAAAGGGAACTCTTGAAACTTGGAATGTTAAACTATTTTTTGTTACTCGATTTGGGGGGGAATGCTTGTACTCTTTTCCTTTTTGTCCTCTTAGAAATGTACTCTCTTGTCCCCACAGGAAGACAAAACTAACAAGAACAATAGCCTTAGGCTAGATTGCTGACATTTAAGAGCTAATAGAGACATACATAATGTTGTCCTGTTGGATAGATTTCTGATCTTCTGTGCCAGGTGCTAGGGACAGAATGAAGGTGAAGTGGAAGGGTTGGGCCTTTTCTAGTTGGGGAGGGTTGTCAGGAAGAGGGAAATGTGGAATGTGGTAGGGGGTGTGTTTGGGAAGAAAGTGATGGAAGAGAGAAAGAAAGAAGATGTCAGTCTGGGGAAAGATTTTAGAGAAATCCTTCTTGCTTTTTTCTTTTTCAACCTTTCTTTTGGATTCTATTTACTTTGGAACCACTTACTCTTTTTGGGGTCTGTGATGCAGATGCAACTCGATTCTTACTATACAACTCTTAACAAGAACTTGATTGATATTTTAAAAATATATCAAGCTGTATTCATAGTTCATTCTTTTGGCAACCAAGTAGTGGAGAGGAAAAAAAAAATAAATCTCTGCTATGCATTTCCTTTTTCATGCCTGTTCTCACTCCAGGGTACTTAGGAAACAATTCTATTTGTCACAGTACAGTAACCCAGGACTTTGGGAGCCATAATATATGATTTCATAGCTTTGGTGGATAAATAGCTATAATTTTCATTAGTCCTCCTTGAGTAAGCTTTCTTGCTGAAACAAAGGCGACAAGCTCGTGAACAAGATATTCTTCGTTGGGGCTATGGCTCATTATTGCCAACTGGTAAGTTGTGATAACTTGACAGGAACAAAGACTAAGTCAAATGACATTTGATCATTTCATGTATTTCTGGCAGGGCATGGTAGTTGATTTCTCTTTGTATGGGCAGCAGACATGTTCCTTTGGTGCACCAGTCAGATCTGTCAAATATGTAAGTTAGATTAGATGATATTTAAGTTCTCTTCTTGCTTTCAAATTTTGTAATTCTGGAGATCCCTCCTTCATGAAATCTGTTCTCCTGATTGGTGATTCAGTTGCCTGGATCACCATTTTTATGAGGAGCCCCAGCAAATGTGTTTACTTTATTTTTAGACTTGACTCTCTCTCTGGACTTCCTCCTGGTAAACTCTACTTACTTCTTGTTCCTTGGTTTCCCTCATTAGAATATATTTCTTGAGGGTAAGAACTGTTTTGCTTGTTGTATTCATATTCTGAGAGTTTAGTACAGTGCCTCTTACATAAGTATTTAACAAATGCTTTCCCTCCTTTCCTGTCTTTCTTTCTCCCTCCCTCATTCCCTCCATCTCTCTCACTATCCCTATATATATATATCTATGTATCTGTATATCTATCTATTTTAGTGGTGGGCAAACTATGGCTGGTGGGCCAGATGCGGCCCCCTGAAATGTTCTATCTGGCCACATAACATTATTCCTAATCTGATGAGTACAATGAGTAGAATACAATACAATGATAGTTTGAAGGAGCTGCCTTAGAAACAGACTGACAGATGAACATTTCCTTTCCTTTGGCCCCCTCTTTAAAAAGTTTGACCATCACTGATCTATCTATCTATCTATCTATCTATCTATCTATCTATCTATCTATCTATCTATCTATCTATCTATCCTTACTCTCAGCTAAGAACCTTGCTTCTTGCCTGGAATTGAATATCAAGAGAGCAATTTGGAACTATCTCCACAAAGGCATTAAACTCTCATACCCTTTGACCCAGTGATAATAATAGTTGGCCTATAACCCCAGAAAGATCTTGCAAAAAGGAAAAAAAAACATATACAAAAATACAGCCATTCTTTTTTGTGATGTCAAAGAACTGTTAACTAAGAGGTACATAGGAAGTGGTGAATGGCTTAGTAATCATGTTATATGAGTATAATGGAATGCTATTGTTTTAAGAAATGATAAAGAGAAGAGTTTCAGAAGAACTTGGGAAAACTTACATAAACTGCCACAGTACGAGATGAACAGGTTCAGAAGAAAAATTTATACAATAATAACATTGTAATGACAAATAATTTTTTAAGGATTTTGAAGTTCTGATGCAGTGACCAATGATGTAGGAGGGATGTAGTTACTGCCAAGAGAAAAATAGTCTCCTAGCCCTGTCTGAATCCAGGCAAGAATCATGTTTGAGAAACAGTCATGCAACAAAAGTATCACAGTATTCACAGAGCAGCAAAGACAGGCTCAGAAATAACCAGGTGGGAAAATTCCATGTCCAGAGAGAAAATATCACAATGTGAAGTTGAGTCAAGAGGATCCTACCCTACTTTCCCCTATAAAAAGTTGTCCCCTCAATTCTTCCAGGCACAGACATGAACTTGTGGCAGTCTGCAAACTATACTCCCATTGAGTAGCACTGTCATTTCCTTTGTAAAGGTGGACTATTGATTTCTTAGCCATTTAGACAATAATACCCGATTAAAAAAACTTAACACGATTTTGAATTAAAGTCCCACGAGATTTAACCTTAAATAGTTATCCTTGCTTTCATAGTCACAAATAATCAAAATGTCACTTTTATACCCTAAACAAACTTATGAATTTTCTCCCAGCTTCTCAGAAAACAAATACTGACATTTTCAGGCTAAGGTACAATTGGTAGCTATTATTATCTCATTTTAACATGTCAAGTTAAAGAAGAAAATGGCAAACCACTACAATATCTTTGCCAAGAAAACCCCAAAATGAGGTCATGAAGAGTCAGACATTACTGAAATGACTTAAAAACAACACCATATCAATTTAAATCATGTTGTGATATTTCATATATACACAATTCTAATTCAGGTTAAATGTACTTAGAAATGAGTTAGAAGCAGGAAGGCTACTAATTGCTTTTTATATGTACTTTTAAATGTCACATGTTCTAAACAGTTTCAAATTTAAGGTTTACCGTGTAGTTTTTAATCTTAGAACAGTTAGTTATCTATTATAGAAGATATTTAGTATGTTATATTAGTATATATTCCCTAGTATACTTAACTAAGAAGTTATGGTTTCATGGCATTTAGTGCAGTGTAGTATAAAGGCAGATATATGATCTGGATCTCTCTTCTTTGCCATTTCTAGATAGATTTTTGATTTCATGAGTACATGGAATCTCAAAATATAGGGTTATTATTCCCAACTAAAATTAAACTACCCTGCACTGCCCAGGGTGTGGGCTAATTCTTGATATCTTAATATATTAAAGTTTTATCCATTTGCCACTGTGAAAGACTCCAGCACTATTTCCCATGTTTAATCACTTTAAAACATTAGTAGGGCTAGTTTAAGACCATATTTCACAGACAGACATCTTGAGAGATCTTTGCTATATCAAATTTATAGAAAACCATTACTAATATCTATTGTATTTCTAAATAAATAATTTTCAAACATTTTATATTATCCTTTTAATAATTGAATTTATAATCCAAGAGAAATCCAGATTAAAGGAGAATTTACTATCCTACATTTCCAATATAATTATTTACCCAATTTATGTTAGGTACTATGTTAAGCACATGACAGTCATTATATTATTTGGTTCTCCCAACAACTGTTTTTTTTTAACTACTTTACAGATTAGTAAACTGAGATAAACAGAGGTGAAATAATGTACATAAGGTTATACAAACAATAAATTTTCTTCATGCCAATAACAACTGCAGTTATAATACGTTCTAATCTACCACAATTGCCATATTAGAGGAACATATCTTTCCTTAAATTAATATTATGATAAACTTCAATCATATGAAATCATCTTTTTACAATTTTACAATCACAAATGATACCATTTATAATCTCAGTTTTCACAAGACTTTTAGATACCAGCACTTTAAAATATATATTTAAAACAAATATTAAAACATATCAATGTGACTTATTTTTAAAGATTTCTGGTGGCATTTTCTACATTTCTAGAAAACTTTTTCTTTATTTTCATTTAAAATCACTTAAATAACTGAGTCTATTCCTTCCTGTTTTTAATGTAGCCTCACTGTATGAGAATGAGTGATGACTTCACGTCACACATCTAGAGGCACTTGCGATTTTCTTCAGGATTAATCTGGGGAAGAGTTTTTATTTTTTATTTTAACAGAGAACTGTCTGTCTAAAAATACTAACAGGAAACATTTTCTCAAAAATATTTTCCCAATTTTGCAATCATATCCTAGATTATCACTAAAACTAATAGTGCCAAACATTTTCTTTGTAATTTCAGTACTTACCTATTGTTTTAAAAATTAATCTCTTGATCAATAACATTCAGCATCAGCTAGATCATATAGGAAATAAAACAATATTGTGCTTCATGTCTGAGTTATACAATTTTATCCTACCTAAATTAGTTGACTGATGAAATTCTGACACAAGAGGGTATATTAGCTTTTATGAATTTAAGGATGATTGTAAAGGGCCATTGCAACAAACAGTATTGGAGAGATTAACACTATATGCTAACTTTTAAAACAGACTAGCCCTTCTTGGCTTAATATATTCAGTATCTTCCAAATTAAAATAAATATTTTATTCAAATGAATTCCAAAAATATTCATTCTAATTTCAACAATATGTTGTGGCCAAGTTTAGTGACACTCTGAAAAGGTATTATTGCCTGAGTAAAACACCTGTATTTAATAAAACTTACTTCCCTTAGTTGTCCTTATTATGTTAAAAACATAATTTAAAAATACTTTCATTTCATATGTGTCAAAAATAAAATTCTCTGTTTTCAATATATCTTTATATCTTGGTCCCTGATATACTTAGTTTAGTTCCTAAAACATTCTTACAAATTAAAGTTTACTTACTTTTAGATTGTTTTCAAATTTTTCTTTTTTTGTGTGTGTAGAAGTAGTCCTTAAGAGCCAGATAAATTTAAACTGCCAGCTGTTCCTGAAAATTCACTGATAATCAAGGACTGTCTGCAGTTTCAATCCATCTTTTTACTGACACTTGAAAACAGGTTCAATTCCTTTTTTTCCTCTGCCCTCTTTAAAACAATAAACTTGCTGCTCTCTGGGGAAAGATTAAAGTTGGTTTGCTTTTCATTTTTCAGAATCTAGATAATGTTTTCTTGGTGGATTCAATAATTCCCTTCCTTTCTTAAAAATACTCAGTTAAATGTTTGATAGGTTTTTTAAAAAATTATGATAATCTGTAATTTCCAAATCAAGAGAACTGCATTTTAAAATTCTTAACATTCCTTATTCAATGGTTTTACAATAATAACATTTTAAATATTAATTTTTGACATTTTAGACTGATTGTATTCAAGGCCAATATAGAGAAACCTTGATCAACTTGTACTTTAACAACAAAAAAATTTGTTTTTTGCAGTTTCTAAATGTATTGCCCTGATGTTAAAATTTGGGTGATAACATGAAAATTAAGCTCAATAGCCTTAACCTATGACTAATATTCCCCAGGGTTTCTTTTATCCTAACCACTATTTTTTCCCCCTTCACATCCTTCTTCCTTGTGTAAGACCCATTCCACAAAAATAGCCACCTTTTCTTTTTACAACTCTTAGCAGCATGACCTTCTTTCAGTTGATAGGAACATCTAGCCTGGGCTCTAGGCTTAGAATTTTATTTTTTTTTTCTTGTATCTTCCTTCATAGGTGTCCTGGGCTGTGTCTTTTAACTCATCAGTTTCCTTCACATGTCGCCCTGGGAAATTCTTTTTAAAAAATGCCTCCCAAACTCTGGTTGAGACTGGCTGAAAAAAACTAAATTAATAATCTGAGTACTATGTGGATAACTTGAATTAAGACCCACATGATGCTTAGCATCTTTCCACAATTTAAAAAAAAGCAGTTAGGAGGTCCTTTTGGAAACTGGAATATATTTCAAATTCTGGAGGACAGCCAATGTAGCCATAATCTATAAAATTTAGTTTCAAAACCCAATTCAATATGGATTTATAATTCCTAATATTTAGAATCAATTTTTACTTAAACTACTTAAGTAATGATTAGGTTTCACTCACTCTCAAGTCATTCCTTGACAAACTTATTTTTAAATATTAATTTTTGACATTCTAAATTGATTGTATTCAAGACCAATAAAGAGAAATCTTAATCAAATTATACTTTAAAGACAAAAATTTATTTTTTACAATTTGAAATATCTTGTCTTAATGTCAAGTATTGGGTGATATAGAAAATTAAGTTTTTAAACTTTTCTCCTTTTGTGGTCAAGATGAGAATTTAAATTATAATCTATCTGAAATCTCATTGAGACTTCCTTTTTTGATTTTTTGGGCAGTGGTCTGACACTTTAAAAACTAGAGCAAAAAGACCTCCCTCCTTAAAACAATGAAAGCAGTTTGAATGTTATCTTTTCTTCTTCTCAAACAATCTCTACAGTTTCAAGGGACCACAAAGATACATGTACAAACCCAGTCAATTCATGGTCATTTTATGTTTATGACTGATTCTGATCATGAACTGACTGGGTTTGTACATGTTGCGAAGTTCTAAGCTTCTGCTTAGTTTTCAAGGCCATAAGACAAGTTAGTTTACTCTGTCCCAACAGAGAAACACAAAAAGATAGACACAGAGACACCTTCTGACAGAGTTTTCTTCCTTAATTCTCACTAAAAATGAAAGCTAAGTCCTTACTAGATGAGAAAGTAAACACCTCCCCTTCTTGGCTCTGGTCCTGTGCAACTTCCTGAAAATGAAGTGACAGAAAAATTTGCAATAGTTGAGCCAAGTTCTCTAAGTATTTAGAGAAGTTTCCTGGAAGCAATCAAAATAATCCAATATGTGATATAAAATAGCATGCAGCTATTACCTTAAGGGCTTTCAGAGTAAGATCTAAAAACATTTTACCCATCTAAATTAAATTAATATCTATCATTAAATGCATTTGAATATGGAGAAAAAGCATTGGGCTGGAAGTCCAAAGACTTAGGTTTCAGTCTTGACGCTGAATTTTTTTAGCTTTGTGGTCCAAGCCAAATCAATCCGCTTCTTGGAGCTTCAGGTTTTTTCATCTGTGAAATGGGGATAAGTAATGCTCATATGAGATATCTTACAGGGTTGTGTGGAGCACACTTAAAATTCTGGGATTAATTTATATGATAAAGAATGCATTATATAAATGTACATTGATAGTTTTATTTTACATGTATTAAAAGCTTTCAGAAAATATATATGTGATGGATACATGTTTGTTATATGATTAATGTCCAAACTCCTCATTTTATGGATAAGGAAACTAAGTCACAGAAAGATGGAACGTTTGCTTGCTGAAGATCACACAGAAGATACACAGTACTCAGTCAATTAGAATTTATTAAACACCTACTATTTGCCAGGCAATATGCTAAGTGCTGAGCCTGAATTCCAACCTATGTCCTTTGATTGCAAATTCAGAGTTTTTTTTTCTATTAATATTCTGAATGAGTACAGAATGGAAGAGAAACCAAACTTTTCCAATTTTGCACTTTTGCCTTGAGCTAATCTTGACCAGGGTCACACTCGAGATCAAACAGAGAATCGATTTCCTGCTCCCTTTTCTGACCACCAGAACTGGACTTTAAAAACAACTCAGGGAATGAATCCCCTTGTGGGCTCATGACTGCTGCTGCATGCAGCTCAGAGGGTAGTAAGAAAGCAAAGGCCGATCCCTGGGAGGTCAAGTTTTCCTTTTCTTTTCCATTTAAAATATCTGAGCAAAAAAAATTCTTAAGATTGTGGTTTCTGGCATGGCTTTAATGAATGGTGCAAAAACAAAGATGTTTGTTTTGTGTGGCTCGCTCTGGGGGGCATAATTTTAAAAATTTACTCTGCAGACCCCTCCCTCCAAACCCACAAATCCCACATTTTTATTATCCCTTGGCCCAAATCATGTTTTCTGACACTCTAGAGGAGCAAATGATGGAAATGTAACCTTTCATACTGAAGCCTCACTAATATCAGTCAAGGCTTGCAGATCTTATTACATTGTCAGTCCCAGTTTTGGTCTTCCAAATTTCATTATATACCAGAGTAAATGCATAAACTCTGGAATTAGGAATATTGCATGTCCAAAAGACATATTCTATAGCAGATGTTTCTGCCATGTTTTAATGTCTGATAATGTGCTTCTTGAGGCAGGAAATACTGGCATTTCCTCCCCCTCCTTGCATTACTAGATCATTCTCCAGTTTCTGTGCTTTAAAAAATGTCAGTTTAGGTTGACAGAGATAGGTTATCAATTGAGCCTCGGTTTGCACAACTCTGGAGAATCATGGTTTCTGGAGTCTGAGGGCTACTGGAGTGACTGGATTTCTTTTTATGTTCAAAAATCTTCGGACATAGCGCCCTCCTCCCCCAAAGGAGGGGCAGAACAAGCATTTATTCAGCACCTACCATGTTCTAGGCACTAAATTTAGAGTTGACAAATATTTGATCTCATTTGATCCTAATGACAACAGTGGGAAGGAGGTACTATTATTATCATCCTATTTTACAGTTGAGGAAATTGAGGCCATTTCAATTGATGTGACTTGGCCAGGGTCACAGTAAATATCTGAGGCTGGATTTGAACTCAGGTTTCTTCCTGACTCCAGGTAAAACACTCTTTCCACTGGGCCACCTAATTATCCTGAAACGAACCAAAAAACCACCCTGAAGCTATTCTTGGCTGCATTGAGAAGAATGGTGTCTTGAATGAAGAAAGGATAGTATAACTGCCTTCTGCCCTGCTCAGACTCCTCTCTACAGGCTTGTATTCAGTCTGGGGTGCTACATTTTGGGAAGGAGATTAACAGGCTGGTGTTTACCCAGAGAAGGGCAGCTTGAATGGCCTGAAGACCAGACCTCTAATAAGGATAAGGTAAGTTATATACGTGGTTTAGGTACAAAAAGCTGAGGAGTGCATAAAATTCGTCAAATGTTCATCTAATTTCCCAAATAGGCTCAACCATTAAGACCGGGGAGCATAATTTTATGCTCTTGTTTGGGCACAAAACTAGCTAGTTGGGGGCAGCTGGGTGACTCAGTGGGTTGAGAGCCAGGCCTAGAGATGGGAGGTCCTGGGTTTAAATTTAGCCTCAGATACTTCCTAGCTGTATGACCATGTGCAAAATCTTTTGCTTAACCTTTAACACTTTTCTGCCTTGGAACTAATACACAGTATTGATTTTAAGATAGAAGGTGAGGGTTTAAAAAATAGCTAGTTATGGTACTGTGGAAGACTCTGCCATTTGAGAATTATTTGCAGGTGCTAGGGATATTAAGCTTTCTGATAACTGAGGCAGGACACAATAGACATCATTGAGCTTTCCAAGAGTGATCTTATAGAAGAAAGACTAGACTTGTTTGGTGTGTTCCTAGAAGGGAAAATGAGGAAAGAAAATTGCAGAAGCATATTTTTATTCTGTAAGAAAAAATCCCCCAACAACTTTGAGGTCAGTCAATAAACATTTTTAAGCACCTATTATGTTCCAGGCACTGTGCTTGCTGAGCAAAAGGCAATTCAAATAAAGATTAAGATGCATCCCTGCCTGCAAGAAGCTCACAGCCCAAGTCTTTTTCTCTGATATTGCCACCACCCTGGTACAGGACCTGGTCATCTCACCCCTGGACCATTGTGATAGTCTAACATTTGGTTTCTTTGCCACAAGTGTCTCCCCATTCCAGTCCGTCCTCCATGGTCAATGCAGGCTTTTTTAAAGCCCAAGTGTGACCATGTTACCCCTTACACTACTCAATAAACCCCAGGGGCTCCCTATTATCTTTAGGATCAAATAGAAAATTATCTTCCTGCCCTTCAAAACTTGTGCTCTTCCATTTGTAGTCTTCTTATTCCCCCACCCACCCCTAATTCACTCACATACTCTGTGATCCAGTGACACCCTGGCCACCTTCTTTCTCAAACAAAACACTCTGTCTCCTAGTTGTATGCCTTTTCCCTGGCTGTCCTCACTTAAAAACACTTTCCTTCTTCATCTCTTCCTCTTGGTTTCCCTGATTTCCTTCAGGTGTCAACTCAAATTTTACCTGCTTCTGGAAGAAGATTCCATGTAACTCAAATGTCATTTTTCTGTTGATTATCTGCCATTTTTCTGGCAGTAGCTTATATGTTGTGTTCCCAGCACTCATTAGATCCTTAGCTTCTTGAGAGCAGGGACTGTCTTTTGTTTTCCTTTGCATTCTCAGCACTTAGCCCAGGGCTTAGTAGGCACTTCATAAATATTTGTAACCTTGACTTGGTCAGGTATGAATTAGATTAGATGCCTTCCTTTCCACTGAGGTTCTGGGATTTTATAGTATTCATATCCAATTTTTGTGGTTTAACATGCTAAATTAAGAAGCAAAACATTTGTTGTAGTTCTAACCCTGTACAAAGAAATAGAAGAGAATCCCTGATCTCAAGAGGCTTATGCTCTGGTTTTAGAGAGACAAGAAATAAGAAACAGCATATAATTGAATGCAACAAACGTGTGTGTGTGTGTGTGTGTGTATATATATATATACATAATATATATATATATATATATATATATATATATATATATATTATACATAGTGGCCCAAAAGTCTTAGTGTCATTTTAAAACTTAAAAAAAAACTCTTAAAACTTAAAGGGGCAGCTG
>NC_058132.1:322849667-322884865 GCF_016433145.1 Gracilinanus agilis | reverse complement strand
ATATATATATATATATGTACACATACACACCATGGTGCTAAGTACTGGTGAACTTATAAAAAGACACAGGTCCTTTACTTATTGACCTTATAATCAAATTTAGATTGTGTGCACATATGAGAATCAGTGCTTTATTATAGGGAAAAGTGGAGATTTAGAGTCAAAAGACTTGGTATGAGTCCTGTCTTTGCTACTTGATACCTATGGAACCTTGATAAAGGTACTCTGAGTCTTAGTTTCCTGAACCATAACATTGATATGCTTTAGATTTTTTCTAATTTACTTTTTTCACAATTCAACTCAAAAGATTTTATTCCTAAGGTTCATCTTGAAAATATTTTAATACTAAAGACTTGTGGTTTAAACATAACACTGCTTTAAAAATTATTTATTTGTTTGTTACATTAAAGTGCCTGGTATTATGGGGAAAACCAGGAAAGATGACTTAAATATTAAATGTGGGCTGTGGGGTGGATAGGAGACAGGAAGGGACAATGGGTGAGACTTTACAAGCCAGGAAACCAGGTTTAACTATAAGGGGAAGACCGTTGACTGAAATGGCAGTTAAGCCTGACCAACTGTCACTCAGCCCCACCCAGCCTGGAATAACTTCAGATTATTACATACATACAATGAGGACCTTGAATTACTAAAAACACACAGGGAATCAGTTTAATTATAATACGAGGGGATTGGAAAGGGGGTTAGGTTAAACTATGACTAACAACTCAGGACTGGAAGCAAAAGGGGTAAGTTCCTTAGCCAACCTGGCTTCTGCCAGGTTTTGACAACTTGGCTAAAGACTTGAGGAAGAGGGCTTGAATTTTTGGGGTCTCACAACTATTCCAGAGATGCTTCAGGATGCCAGGAGCCAACACTTTCAGAACTGATGATCCAAAGTAGCCAGGTAGGGAGTGATGTCTGCGAGCTGTCCACCAGTTCACAGGCCACTTCCCTACTCAGTCTTGACTTGCAAGATTGATATCTTCTGCTTTCAACCTTCACGGCTCTCCAGAATCCCAGGGAATCAGGGTACAACTCCACTAACTCTGAGGTGTCTCCCAGGGTTAGTTACAGCTTGTCCCAACCACCATGGAGTCTGTCTCAGAGAGCAAGCCCACTTCTTGCTTCTCCATTCCATTTGGAATTCTCCAGCCCTTCCTGTTAGGTCTCCTAAATAATAACTAAGTAATCTTCCTCACAACACTGGTTACCTTCCTCTCTCTTCTCCTTCCATTGGAGAAGGCATAATTTGACAAAAAGAAATATGTATATACAAAATTATGTTTTACTTATTTCTATTTGTCAGTTCTTTCTCTGTAGGTGGACATACAGAAGTTATTCTTCAAACAATATTCCTGTTGCAGTATATAATGTTCTCTTGGTTCTGCTCCTTTCATTCTTCATAATTTCATGTAGGACTCTCCATGTTTTTAAAAAATTAACTTGTTTATTATTTCTCATGGTACCCTAGTATTCCATCACAATCATGTAACACAACTTGTTTAGCCATTCCTCAATTGATGGGCATTTCTTCAAGTTCCAGTTCTTTGCTAGGGATACAAAGAAAAACAAAAGACAAAGAAAGCTTCAACAAATATTTTAGAACATATAGGTTTTATTCCCTTTTCCTTGATCACTTTAGGAGATGAACCTAATAGTAGTATTCATGAATCAAAAGGTATACACAGTTTTATAACTCCTTGAGCATATTTCCTATCATTTCCTAGACTAGGCTTCCCACTATTTTTCTCTTTGCTGTTCATATTTTAGGAATCCTTCAAGATTCCTTTTATGTACTACTTTCTCCGTTAAACTTTATACAACACCCATTCTTACTGAAAACACTAGAGAGTATGGGAATAGAAAGATCTTTCCTAAAAATAATAAACAGTATATATCTAAAACCATCAACAAGCATCATATGCAATGGGGATAAATTAGAAGCCTTCCCAATAAGATCAGGAGTGAAACAAGGATGCCCATTATCACCTCTATTATTTAACATTGTACTAGAAACACTAACAGTAGCAATTAGAGGATAAAAAGAAATTGAAGGTATTAAAATAGGCAATGAGGAGACTAAGCTATCACTCTTTGCAGATGATATGATGGTCTACTTAAAAAATACTAGAGAAAAAGCTAGTAGAAATAATCAACAACTTTAGCAAAGTTGCAGGATACAAAATAAATGCACATAAATCATCAACATTTCTATATATTTCCAACACATCACAGCAGCAAGCGTTAGAAAGAAAAACATCATTTAAAATCACCCTGGACAGTATAAAATACTTAGGAATCTATTTACCAAAACAAACATAGGAATTATATGAACGCAACTACAAAACACTTTCCAAACAATTAAAACTAGATCTAAACAATTGGAAAAACATTATTTGCTCATGGGGTAGGATGAGCTAACATAATAAAAATGACCATTCTACCCAAATTAATTTACTTATTTAGTGCCATACCTATAAAACTACCAAACAACTTCTTTACTGAATTAGAAAAAAATTGTAACAAAGTTCATTTGGAATAACAAAAGATCAAGAATATCAAGGGAAATAATGAAAAAAAAAACATGAAGGAAGGTGGCCTAGCAGTACCAGATATTAAATTATACTATAAAGCAGCAGTCAGCAAAACAATATGGTACTGGCTAAGAGACAGAAGGAAGCATCAGTAGAATAGACTTGGGGTAAGTGACATGAGCAAGACAGTGTATGATAAACCCAAGGAGCCCAACTTTTGGGACAAAAATCCGCTATTTGACAAAAACTGCTGGGAAAATTGGAAAACAATATGGGAAAGATTAGGTTTAGATCAACATCTCACACCCTACACCAAGATAAATTCAGAATGGGTGAATGACTTGAATATAAAGAAGGAAACTATAAGAAAATTAGCTGAACACAGAATAGTATACTTGTCATATCTCTGGGAAAGGAAAGATTTTATTTATTATTATTTTTTTAACTTTATTTTTTAGAAAAATTTTCCATGGTTACATGATTCATGTTCTTACTTTCCCCTTCCCTCCCCCACCCCCATAGCCAACACGCATTGTCATCGATCAAGACCTATTTCCATATTATTGATAGTGGCATTGGTGTTGTCGTTTCAAGTCTATATCCTCAATCATGTCTGCATCCACCCATGTGTTTAAGCAATTGTTTTTCTTCTGTGTTTCCATTCCTGTAGGTCTTCCTTTGAATGTGGGTAGCATTCTTTTCCATAAATCCCTCAGAATTGTCCTGGGTCATTGCATTGCTGCTAGTACAGAAGATCATTATATTCGATTTTATCACAGTGTATCAATCTCTGTGTACAATGTTCTTCTGGCTCTGCTCCTTTCACTCTGCATCAATTCCTGGAGGTCAGAAAGGAAAGATTTTAAAACCAAGCAAGAGTTAGAAAACATTAAAAATACAAAATAAATAATTTTGATTATATTAAATTAAAAAGGTTTTGTACAAACAAAATCAATGCAACTAAAATCAGAAGGGAAACAACAAACTGGGAAAAATCTTTATAACAAAAAAGTCTGACAAAGGTCTAATTACTCAAATATACAAGGAGCTAAATCAATTGTACAAAAAAATCAAGCCATTCCCAATCCATAAATGGGCAAGGGACATGAATAGGCAATTTTCAGATAAAGAAATCAAAACTATCAATAAGCACATGAGAAAGTGTTCTAACTCTCTAATAATTAGAGAAATGCAAATCTAAACAACTCTGAGGTATCACCTCACCCCTAACAGATTGGCTGAAATGATAGCAGGGAGAGTAATGAATGCTGGAGGGGATGGGGCAAAATTAGGACATAAATGCATTGCTGGGGAAGTTGTGAATTGATTCAACCATTCTGGATGGCAATCTGGAACTATGCCAAAAAGTGCTAAAAGATTGCCTCCCCTTTGATCCAGCCATACCATTGTTGGGTTTGTACCCCAAATAAATCATAGGGATAAAGACTTGTACAAAATTATTTATAGCCATGCTCTTTGTGGTGGCAAAAAACTGGAAAATGAGGGCATGTCTGTCAATTGGGGAATAGTTGAAGAAATTGTGGTATCTGCTGGTGATGGAATACTATTGTGCTCAAAGGAATAATAAACTGGAGGAATTCCGTGTGAACTGGAGAGACCTCCAGGAACTGATGCAGAGTGAAAGGAGTGGAACCAGAAGAACATTGTACACAGAGACTGATACACTGTGGTAAAATCAAATGTAATGGACTTCTGTACTAGCAGCAATGCAATGACTCAGGACAACTCTGAGGGATTTATGGAAAAGAACGCTACCCCACATTCAGAGAAAGAATTACAGGAGTGGAAACACAGAAGAAAAACAACAGCTTGAACACATGGGTTGATGTGGACACGATTTGGGATGTAGACTCTAAACGACCACCCAAGTACAACTATCAATAATATGGAAATAGATCTTGATCGATGACACATGAAGAAACCAGTGGAAATGTGCATTGGCTATGGGTAGGTGTGTTGGGGGGAGAGAGTAAGAACATGAATCTTTTAACCATGAAAAAAATTTTTTTCTAAAAAGTGAAATAAGAAAACAACAACAAAAATACTTTATCAGATAGGGCCAATTCCTCTGTTGTCTCCTTCCTTTACAGTCCCATAGCACTCACTCACCAATTTGCTAAGTTAAATAATAAATATTTATTAATTGTCTGCTATGTTCTGAGTAAGGGCAGCTTGGTGGTACAATGGATAGAGTATTATGCTTGGAGTCAGGAAGACTCATCTAGATTCTGATACTTATTAGCTATGTGACCCTGGGCAAGTCACTTAAACCTATTTGCCTCAGTTTCTTCCTCTTCAAAATGAGCAGGAGGAGAAAATGGCAAACCACTCTAGTATCTTTGTCAAGAAAACCCCAAATGGGGTCATGAAGAGTTAGTCATCATTGAAAAACTACTGAGCAACAAAAAATGAGCCATACAGCATTGTTGTTTTCAAAGTCATAAATGAAACCATCTCTGCCCTCAAAGAACTTACATATTATGGAGGAAATGACATGTAAACATATAAATAGCTACAAAATATATCCAAAATTACTACAAGGTAATGTAGAGGGGTAGGCATTAGTTCCTATGGGAATCAGGAAAAGTTCCATGTTAGAGATGGCATTTGAACTGAGCTTTGGAGAAATGTAAGGATTTTAAATGGCAGTGGTGATTTAGGGAGTCTATTCCAGATGTGGGAGACCATTTGCACTTAGAGATGGAGAAAGGTGATGCAATGTCCCTGGGCAAGTCACTTAACTTTTGATTGCCTATTTTCCTCATGTGTAAAATGGGGATGATAATAATAATATCTACCCCATAGGGTTACTGTGTAGATATAATGAGTGCTTTGTAAACCTTAACACAATATATAATGTTGTTGTTATGATTTCAATTTGAATAGTTTTGTTCTAATAAAATATGAGTTTATCCAGGAATGTGTGAAATAATAAAGCTTTCTGTGCTACTTAACTTGGTGCTCATCTTATGCATTTTATATTTGTAGTTAGTCGCATAGTGAGTGTGCTACCCCCCTAGTGTACCTTCTTCTTTTATCTAATGTTGGCCCTCTTTTCAGCATTGTACACCTCTCTATCTCCAGCACATATAGCACTACTATAGAGTGAGGAACAAGCTCAGTACACATTGATGAATGAATGAATGAATGCATGCATGTATGAATGAAGGAATGAATGAAGTTTATGGAAAAATCTGAAGAGCTTTAAGAGCCCTGATTCATATGCCCTCTGCCACCACTTTGCTTTTGGTACCAAAGATTGCTTTTTTCCTCTGTACCTAAAGAATCCTTAAGGCAAGGAGATAAATGACCTCAGCCCAGAACAGAGAGGAAGCAGGGATAACTGAGGATCCCAGGGAGATCGAGAAACAGGGATTTTGATTTGTAATCAATGGAAAAAGTAAACAAAACTCAGAAAAGAATAGAGAAGTGACTAGGAAGGTTCAGCCAAAACTCTTAGTATCAATTTCCCTAGCTAAACTCACATGTAGTATGCTATGCTCATTCTGTCCTGTGTACCTTTACACAAGTTATTTTCCATTCCTGGAAGGTCTTTACTTTCTACAAGCTCAAAATATAGAGCTATAGATTTAGAACTGAAGGAACCTTAGAGATCAACAATCCCAACTTCCTCACTTTATGTGGAACATTACCTTCAACTTACCTCCTGCAGGTATGTTAAGGAAATAGAATGCTGGAGATACATATTTGCCAGTTTGGGCAGACATTTTACAGTGTCTTTCTCCTTGATCTCTCTGCCCCCAAACTTGAATGAGTTTTACCCAATATTTGGGAATGACAGAGGGACTAATGCTTACTCCCAAAGTCACCTCTTTCCAACTTTGGGTTTGTAGGAGCGAGAGAAGCAGGAATACAGGGAGTCAAAAACCTTGGCTATATTGCTGCTAGTAAGGACCATATTGAAGGCTACCATTTCCAGGTCTTTGGAGCCAGAATGGTGTGGACGAATCATGCACAAGACATGCTGAGGGGATACCACATTGGAGAGAATTTAAATCTAACATTTTAAACAAAGAGATAAATGGCCTCAGCTCAGGACATAGAGCTAGCAGGGGGCAAATGGAGGATTGAAAGTCAGGGATTTTGATTAATAATCTGTATAGCCTGTCCAGTATGAAAAAAAAATAAACAATAAAGCTCAGAAAATATGGGAGAAGAGAAGGGAGAATAGAAGGAAGCTTCAGTCAAAATTCTTAATATCTATTTCCATGCTGCCTCCTATCCATCCTTTCAGGCCAACTCAAGCTTATCTCTATGAAGACTTCTTCACCTGTCATAGTCCACACTTGTCTCGTTTTTCTATGTATTCACACTCCACACTAAAATGCCACACATTTTAAAGCTTCCTAATTGTTCAATGTATGTTTCATTCTTGGCTTATAATGTCAAGAAGTGTGACTCCTGTTACTTAAAACAGTTAGCATAGCACTGGGGCTCATTAAAACTTGCTAATTGATTCATTGATTGAATGATTGATCATTTATTGAGGGAAAGAGCTATGAAGTCAGTTTGGGGGAAAAAAGATTTGTTCAAAGCTTCATGAGCCTACAGTAGAATATGTGAGAATTTAAGTTGAGCATATTTGCTGAAAACTAGACCAAAATGTGTTACGGCAGAGTTGTCAAGTTGATGGAGTTTATTTTGTATTCTATTTTGGGAGCTGATGAGAACTAGCTCTTCCTGTGGCTGCTAAAGTTTGTACGTAAATTTAATTAGAAAGAAATTAGCTGAATCTAAGGGAGAAAGCATTTCTGCATGCAGAACAAACTTTCTGATCTATAGGCTAACTTCCTTGCTCGTCCATGATAATGCACTAATGCCTTAATAATTCTGAGAGAGAAGCTGCAACCACGGTAATAACAATCCCCAGCTCCATCTGGAGGATTCAGGGTAGCTGAGGCAAATGCATCTATCCTACTAGGTCAGTTTGATTAAAAGTGAAAATGTTTGATGTCTTGATTAAAAGGTAATGAAAGGGAAAGGATGTTAGGACTCCCCTTGTCAAAGGTGAGCATAAGAAGCTAAATAAGGAAAATCAAAATGCCTCTGATTTCTTAGGTAGGAAAACTTCTTCTAACTCTCCACAGAGTCTACAAAACAACATTTCATCTCCAGATTGAATTGGGGACTTTAGCCATGAATTGTTGATATGTCAGATTTCTTGAACATGCCATAATCTGTTTATATATTCATATTTAACTATATTGGACTATAGATTGATGAAAGTCAGAAAGAAATGGGTTGGAAACCCCCCTGAAACACTTAATAGCTATGTCTCCCTGGGCAAATCATTCAGCCTTTCTGAGTCTCAATTCCCATATTTGTTAAATGAGAATAATAATAATAACTCTTATCTCATGGGATTGTTGGATTGTTGTGAGAAAACTTAAAGCTGCTATTAATGCCAGCTACTATTATTATTGGCTTAAAAATATCAGTGGTTCCATTTATGACTGAGATAAGAATGATTTCCTCTCTAAAAGGAAATTAAAAAACATTTATTGTAGAAAAATTCAATGTTCTTAAAGAATATTTTGCAAGAAGAAAAGAATAGAGAAATTTATGATTTTCTTTTTGGAAAGTAGATAGTTGTTATAAGTTTCTATGGACAAAAAACTTGAAAACATTTCCTCAGTGGAAAATTTGTGATAATGAGCTTCCCTGAACTTCACTAGCCTGGGCTTTAGAAAGATGACCCATACTATATCACCCATCTCTTCTTAAAGACTTTCCATCTTATTAGGACCTGACAGAGCTTGAGCTCTGAAGCTATTGCCTTCTATAACCCAAGATCAATTCCATACCACAATGAGACCTTGAAGTGGGACTTTAGTTGTTTTGATTGCATTTCATAAATCACGCATTTCTCACTGCATTCTAATCCTGAGTCTGAGTCACTGGATTGACCTTAGCTAGCCCTGATCTAGAATAGGTAAAGATTATTATCTTTTTACTTGCTTTGCCTGATGCTGGTACACTACGTGGCATGTAGTAGGTACCTAATAAATGAGTTAATAAGTATTTGTTGATTTGAATTGATTCCAAGACACATTCTTGCCACATTCAAGGCAAGGCATATAAGGAAGTCTGACCTCACCACAATGTGTGAAAGACTGAAAAACTCAAGATGACTTGACTCTGTCACCAGAATGAAAAGAAATATAACCTCTGTCTCTGCAATTTTTTTCCTTCCTCACATTCAGCAATGGGGTGAAAATTGAGGCCAGGATCTCCTCAGTCCTAGAATTATAACTCATATTTCCATTGTGAGCATCTGATTTGCCCTTCACAAACAAACCTGTGAGGGAGGTCAAACAATATCTCCACAGTGCAATGATTAGACAATAATAATAGTGGTAATAGTATACTTCTAAAGCAGTTGGCAAATTACAAAGTGGTTTCCTCACAATGCTAAAAATAACTGACATCTATCTAGGCTTCGCAAGGCAAGGAATGCTTTTTAAACAGATCTGAGATTTTGTCAGTATAGGGAATTCTTGGGGAGGAATTTCTTTAAAAAATGAGCCTTCTCTGCAAATTAGTCTTACACAGGTGCCTGGGGTGGGGAGAGCGCAGGACACAGAGGTTTTATGCTTTGCTCAGGATTACACAGGTGGGACTTGAACTCAGATCTTCCTGATTGTAAGAACTTCTAACCTGCCCTGCCCTGCCTATAAGCTCTTTATCTTCTTTGCCTCTCAAATACTACATGCATTATCTCATTCGATTCTCATAGCACTGTGAGACAGTACTAAAGGTGTGCATTTTTCAGATGAGAAAATTGGAACTCAAAAGACATTGAGAAATTTGCTCAGGGACACACAACTAGTAAGGGACTGAAATGGAATTGAAATCTAGCTTTTTCTGCCACGGGGTCTGGTGCTCTCTTATATGCCTGATGTAGTCAGCTTGGTGGTACAAGTGTGTTATGATGCACATTTTATAGATGAGGAAACAAAATGACTTTCCTTATGGAACAAGCGCTCCAAGTTAGGTTAGTGGAATCTAGGTCTCAATATAGTCAGGGTACATAGAGCAGAAATCAGCATTTTAAATGGAGATATAATCATTTAGAAAAGACCGTGAGCCTACAGATATGGTCAAGAATCAGGGTTCAAGCTGGATGGAGGAATCAATAGGTTGATCAATAGCCTGATAGGTTAGTTAATAGAGCACTACACAGAAAGATAGACAGATTAGATAGAGATGGATCACACATTTATTAAGTACTTCCTGTGTTCCAGGCAGTTAGGTGGTGCAGAGAAGCCTGAAGATAGCAATGAGTTCTTGAGTTCAAATCTGACTTTGGAAACTTATTGGCTGCACAATTCTCGGAAAGTCACCTAACCCTGTTTGCCTCAGTTTCCTCATATGTAACATGAGTTGGAGAAGGGAAATGACAAACCACTACAGTTTATTTGCCAAGAAAACCCCAAATGGGGTCATGATGAGTCAGACATGACTGAAATGCTTGAATAATAATAAGAAAAATGTTTCAGGCATTGTGCAAAGCACTTGGGATAAAATACAAGCAAGCAAGACACTCCCTGACCTCATGGAACTTAAATGCTAAGGGAGGAGATTTCAGAAGACTATGAACTTAGAAGAGAAAAAAAAAATTATTTCAACATAACTGATTTCCTCTCGGATCTTAAATGTTTCATTTTATGTATTTAAAAACATTATTCTGATAATAGGTTCTAAAGACTTCATCAGAAGCTGAAAGGGGTCCATGACACATACATATACACATATGAATACATACATGTGTATATATACACAATATATAATACATACTATATATACATATATAATACTATATACATATATGCATATATACACACATACATACATACATAAAATACCAGGCCTGATTTGAGCATACTTATACGTGTTTCCCAGAATTTAAGTAGTGTTTATTAGTCTCTGGTAATTGTAACAGAGGGCTTTGAGGAAATCCTTAATCCTCTTCATACCTTGTTATCTTGAACCACTCTATGATGTGAGAATTAAAATTAATATACAATATCCTCCAAGTATTATATTTATAAAGTTTATTAATACTAACTTAAAGCAAAGGAAAACAAAAACTAGAGAGCTCACCCAGCCACACACGTAGGAAAAGAGAGAGATGGAGGAGCTTACAGCAAACTTATAAACAACACATGAAGACGCAAACATGGGGGCACAAGGAAAGAGATGCTGGGAGATGAAGTCCAAGGGTACAAGATTTTCTAACTATACAATGAGTTTGTTAAGATTAAAGGTCAAACTGGGACTGGGGTGAGAAGTCAGGCTGCAGTTAAGAGTTAGCCATCAGCCCACAGCAGTCATTCCCAGGCTAACGTTGAAGGTCAGCCTGCGTGTAGCTAAGGTCACAGGACAGTGTGTGTCTAGGACAAGAGGCATCCTATAGGTAAATATAGTGGTCAGTCTTCAACTAATGTTAAAGGTCAGTTCATGATTGGGGCTAGAAGTTAGTCTATAGCCATGTTTAGGGGAAAGTTTATGGTTGGGGTAGCTAATCCATGCTTGGATTCTGGGGTCAGCCTAAGGTGTGTGGGACAGAACGGTCACTTTGTAGATGAGGTTATGAGTGGTCAGTGAGGCAAGCCATGACTGACTTTGAGTTGTCAGCCTGTGGTCATTGAATAAAATTTTTCTTTGTGTAAAACTTACTGCCTTATACAAAGGCTAAACATCCTAAGCATTATACTCTAACTAGTTGAATTAACCAAGCTAGCCATTTTACCTTTTTAAGTGAAAAAATGATGAATTTCCAATTCTCCAGGCATACTCACATGGTAATGACATGGTAATTTGTTCTCAGTTAGAGCTGATTGCTATCTAGCCCTACATCATCCTCAAAAGATTATCAGAAACTTTGTTCTGCCTGATCCAAGCAGTGTCTATTCCTTTGGGGTGTCATCCCGAAGGCTCTCAAATTTGTTTTCAGGGTGCAGATCATATTAACAGTCAATGACTTGGTAAATATAGGTCTGGGGATCACTTGAGTTTTGATTCTAAGATCCAAGCAAATACATTTCCTCTTCTGCCCTTGCTTTATGTGCTGGATTCTATCTGAATGTGATTTATACTTTAGACATTTCAAAAGAAAATGAATAGATATTTTTTATATATATGTACACTCTCTACATTAATTCACAATTGCCAGCTGTTAATACTCAGGAGAAATAGTAATTCAGTTTCTTTTAAAAAAAGAAAAAGAAAATGAAAAGAAACCCACATACAAAAAAAACCCTTCATGAACTTACAATGTGAGAAAATAGAATTCTAATTTGACCTTGGTCTTTTATCCAAAGTCAGAAACAGTTTGTCTGAAAATGTGGTAATTGCAAGATTAAATTCAGTCCCAATGGGAGGCTGAGAAAAACTGATATGTATCTGAGCCTAAGAACATGGAGAGGAAAAGGGAAGACAGAGACAGGGAGGAGAGAGAAGATGGGGGGAGGGGAGGGAAATGTCCTTAAAATAGCCTGATAAAAGGTTCTTTTAACTTCAATTGCATCTGAGACTTGGTCTTGTAAGTAGTACTGACTAACTAGCATGCTTTATGGAACCCTGAGAGAAGGTCTCTTCCTACAAATTGTCTCTCCTCCCCTGTCAAACTCTGAAATTCTACCATTATTATAGAGCCATATGTTTACTTATTGACAGCAATATGGGTGGAACAAAAGGCTGCTAGGGTACTTTCCAACACAGATCCCTTGATTCTAAGATTCCTTGAATAGATTGCCTCCAAAATCCTTTCTGGATCCATGCTTTTCTTGGACTGGGAGCAAAGACAGCTGAATTTGCATCTTCCCTCTGACATTTGCTAGTTATTTTGTTTTGGATGAATCCCTTCATATCTCTAAGCCTCAGTTTCCCAATATATAACGAGAATTTTGAGCTTAACAGCTGTTTTCTAAGGTTTGTTCATGCTCTAAAAATTTATGGATTTAGGGTGCTTTTCAGTGTTTCAGAGTTCACTTGGAAAATGCAAATACCTCTTATAATGCCATAATACTTTTAATATACCATACCATAAACTTTTCTCAGTTAAAACCATAGGGAGGAGGGGCAGCTGGGTAGCTCAGTGGATTGAGAGCCAGGCCTAGAGACAGGAGGTCCTAGGTTCAAATCCAGCCTCGGACACTTCCCAGCTGTGTGACCCTGGGCAAGTCACTTGACCCCCATTGCCTACCCTTATCAATCTTCCACCTATAAGTCAATACACAGAAGTTAAGGGTTTAAAATTAAAAAAAAACCATAGGGAGCAATTAAGACCCTTTAAGAACTTATATATAGGATAAGAAACTGGTGGGCTAGGAGAGAGAGGTACCAAAATTTGAAGGAGGAGGATAATGGAGAAATGAGGGTGAAAAAATATTAAAATTTCATAATTTTACCATAGGCTGATTCTACTGTGTCTACACAGAGATTAAACAACAACAGCAACAACCCTTATCTTCTTTCTTAGAATCGATTCTAAGTATAGGTTCCAAGGCAGAAGAGTGGTAAGAGGCAGGCAATTGGAGTTAAGTGACTTGCTCAGGGTCACACAACTAGGTACACAGAGATTCAATAGACAAGGTATTCATAAATTAAGACCTTCTGCAACTAAGGTTTTCCAGTAGTCAAAAAAAACAAACCTCAGTCATGGATAGTGAGCTGAGAATATAAGGACTGGAAGGTGCTAAATGACCTTCTTCAAATGGTAATTGAGGAACTAGGACTAGAACCCTGGTTTTTAGTTAGGATCCAATTCTATAGCAGGTCATGTTGACCCCAAATCTTTACATGATCAAATCAGTAACTATAGTCTTTTAAATCTATGAATATTAAGAAGTAATAGTTGAGGGTAGCAACTAGGTGCTTATACTTCTTAGCTGTGTGACCCTGGCTCATCACCCCTATTGCCTAATCCTCCCCACTCCTCTGCTTCAAATCAATATGTAGTATTGATTCTAATATGGAAGGTAAGGGTTAAAAAAAAAGAAGCAATAGCTGAGAACATGTGTAGTCTACTTTAATTTTCATAAATCTTAACACTTTTGTTCTTCAAGTGTTCGTTTATTATTTGTTCTTGGAATCAGTGTATGCTTAGAAACAATATCTTATTTGAGGCTGGTCCACAAATGTCTTTATAACTCAGACTTAAGTGTAAATTGGTTCTATAGAACAAATGGTCAGATACGTATGCCTAGATGTGTTTCTTTTCAACTCTTATACTCAGTTTCTCAGAAAAAGAAAATGGAACAGTTGACTGTTTAAACTCGAAATTTCTAGAAGGTTTCTCTTCTGGAATTGATACAGTGTAGACAAACTATTTGTATTATGGATGCTTATAAGTTGGGGATGTCTGCAAAAATGCAAATTGAAATTTCATTCAATTTATTTTGAGGCCTAATATTATATCTATTGTAGGCCCTTTGAAGAATATAGAATAAACTGTGTAAAACTTTCTTCCTCACAAAATAGAAATTATAGAGTTACTACTATTTGCTTATTTACTCCAAAGTCTCCTTCATGTGATCCCCCTTTCTTTCACCTTTACCCAGATTTGTGGTATCATTCAGATAGCTATTGATTCAAATTCTGAGCAGCCTTCTCCCATTCCACATATTTTTAAATACCAGATCATGTCAAATGTCACAAAAATTCAAAACAAAGACATTTGGATTATCAATATGAAGCTAAAAACAACCTCAATGGCCATCTAATCAAATGTCATTTTATAGATGAATAAGCTGAGTGAAATAAAGTAACTTTCTCAAGGTTACACAGATAACAATAGAGGTGGGATTTGAATCCGAGTCCTCTGATTTTAGAACCAGTGCTCTTTCAATCTTTTCGTGTAGAATGGCAATATAATGATAAAGAATTTTGTCAGGTATTAAATGTTTTCCGTATACATTTTCAAACGATCATCACCTCCTTTATATTTTTGGGAACACTGGCTTCAACTCTTAATGAACAATTCTTCCGTTTCCTCCACCATAGTGGAGAGGAACACCTCAGTTTATTCATGGAAAGATGCTAAGGAAACTTGGATGTACAAAAATCTGGGATATCCCAACATCCTTTGATTTTGCTGTCACGTTTGTTTGCTCTGTTGACTTGGTTATTGTGTACAAGTACCTACAATTTTTCTTTATTTCTCTTTCATCCAACTTGTGAGAATGCTGCTGCCTTTTAACATGCATATTGACTTCCAACATGCACCTATCAAAATATAATCTGTGTAGTGTGGCATCACCATATTGTATAAAGCCCAGGTACAATCTTTTCATGAAGTAGCCCAAAGAGGATTTCCCCTGGTAAGCAAAGTGATCCAGCTCCAAAGCATTGTGGGAATTGTAGCCCACAGTGTGTCCCCTATATAAAAAAACAAACCCATTTGTGGTTGATTCCTTAGATAATCCTCTGCTAACTTTAAAATATTATTCAATTTGTAGAAATCTGATCCACCCACAATTTTGTAGAGACTTAGTGAGGTACAATTAGGGACTCTAACTTAGGCATCTCAAACACTTCCTAAATTCTGCTTCAATTAGCATTCCTATGAGTTTTCTCTTATTTCCTAGTAAGGGGGCTCAAATAGAATTAGCCATGTGGTAGGAGACTAAATAATATGAGAGGCTACCCATGACAGCCCACTTACTGAGATTGTTTCGAGCTGCACCAGGATCCAGAGCTCCCACCTACTTTCCTTCAGGAGCATCAGAGGCAGAGGTTACTTGTCATGATCCAGTCCAGAACCCTTTCTCCATGCACTTGACATAGACTGGCTTCCAAGGGTCTCACTCTTTCTATCTATCAAAGTGACTCTGGAAGAAGACATTCTAAAGTTCTTTCTTGCCTTTTATCCCAATTCTTGCCCAATTCACCCACACACTCAATCATTATCTCACCAGTCTTATTTTCTCTCTTACTCTCATACCTCACTCAGAAAATGCTCTATTCTCTTGACAAGAATAATAACTCAATCACAACATCCCCTGGGTGCTTTACAATGCCTACTACACTTTTTCCTGGATAATTAGTCATCAGAAATACTTGCTGTCACTACTTATAGCTTAGAGAGTATGGGGAGGGGGAAGGATCTACAATAGTGAACAATTATTCGCAGTAGTGAAAAGTTTCATTGCAGCATCTGTATTGTCCTTGTCCATCTGTTTGTCTTTCATCAGGCTTTGTAGGTATCTCTATGTTAATTAAGGAACATCAGTTACACTGAATATAAAGTCAGGACGCTCCATTTGGAATGAATCACAAATAATGCTAGGACAGATGCATTTTCTTGATATAATTTACTACGTTTGGGAATATATCTCTAGCATTGTATTTAGCTTCGAGCACCACATTTTAGGAATGAGATTAAGAAGTCGAAAGGATGGTGGGGTTTCTGGGTATCCGTACATATGAGGATCCAAAGGAAATGGGGAAGCTTAGTCTAAAGAAGTGAAGACTTAGGGGACACCTGTTAGGAATCCATAGATTCCTCAAAAGTTGTCATGTGAACATGGAACTAGACTTGTGTTTGCCTTCAGTGGGAAGAAATAAAACCATCAAAAGCAGAGAAGTTGTATAGAGGCATCCTTTAACTTGAGGCAAGGAAATATTTCCCAACAATTAGCATGTTCTCAGGGCAATTAGCTGCCTCAATAGAGAGGGAGTTCTCCCTCAATGAAGGCCATCAAACAGAAGCTGGATGACTACAAAGGATTTCTGGAAAGGACCTCAGAGTTGAGATTATTATAGAGGGAATTTCTACTTGGGAAGAGGTGGAACTAGATGACCTGTAAAGTTTCTTCCTTTTAAGAAGGAAATTGATTGAGTTATGTGTAGGATGAAGGCAGTTTGGATGGCAGTAACCCCATCATATGAGGAACAATTATAGAAAATAAGAATATTTATCTTGAATTAGAGGCTTCAGAGAGACACTTTCTCTAGACTTTAAATATTCCAAGGGCAATTAAAGAAAAAAAAGGTTGTGAACTTGTTTAGTTCTTGTTTCACTGGGTAGATTCAGGACTAGTGGGTAGGAGATACAGGGAGACTACTTTTTAGGGATCATTAACTTGGCACTAGGTGGAACATCTAGTCTAACCCCTCATTTTACAGATGAAAAAACCAACACCCACAGAGGTTGTGAATTGGCCAGTGTCACAAAAGTAAATCTAATTCCTTTTCCACATGGCAGCCCTTCAAATTTTTGAAAACCACTATCTTGTCCCTACCAAATCTGTTCTCAAGGCTGAACATTAGGGATTATCAGTCTTTAAATGGATTCACATGTGGTTTGAACTTAAGCCCCTTTAGCATCCTGGTTAACCTCTTCTGGATGGTCTCCAGCTCATTAAAGTCCTTAAAATGTGATGCCTGGTACTTAACTCAGAATTGCAGATTTTGTCTAACCATGCAAGAGTACAATGCAAGATTAAGGCCTTTTTATTCCCGGACTCAGCAATCCCTGCTAAAGCATTAGTGAGTGCTAATTGCCCAATGTTTTACCCTTCCTAGGGAACTTTTTCTGTTATGGTTTTTGCATTTTAACTGTGTGCTGCAAGAGACAATGACTTAAGCTAGAAAGGTACCTCTAAAAGAAGCAGATTTCTTTCCCATAGGAAACTGCCAAGTATGTCTCTACATAGACTAATCCTGATGAAATGTCATGCATTTGTGTCATGAGGTAAGGGGAGAAATAAATCAAAGAAACTATTTGCTGTTTCCTCAAAATAGTTTGGTAAACTTGTAATGACCTTCACCTGATACAGCTGTTGAGCAGCAAACAAGAAGACCCAGAATAGCAATTTTAATCATATTTTTATTCACTCTCCACACAACAGGAATAAAAAGTTCAACTGGGGAAGCTGAAATGCAATGAATAGAAATTCCCAGAAGTCATACATCTGGCCTTTAATTACCCTATGGTATTTATTTCATCAAAAATATTTTGACTCTTATGACTGATCATTCTAGAGCAGAGGAAAGCATTAGCAAATAAACAGGAAAACACACAAATTTGTCAACAGATGGATTACAACAGAATGCAATTAAATGCAAAATGTATTTGCTTTTTAAAAGCAGTTGCACATAAATTAGCCTGTCAAGAAATGCAGGGAGTTAATTGCATGAAAAAAGTATGCCATAAGATAATATTATCTTCGTATAGTCTCTTCCAAAAATGTAGAAATGATTGGGTACGTTATTAATAGAACAGAAGTCACACTGTATTCGTTAAATTAATTTGGGGGGAAGATGCCTATTAAAATCCATTATATAAAGTATTTACTCCTTTTTTACAGCTTAATAAGCATTTAAGTCTTGTTTGCAGACTAACTAAAATAATGATTTTGCCATTTTTATAGTAATTTTAAAAATATAAGAAAGACCCAATAAATCAAAGAGCTATTCTCCTATTTAGGCTGCTTTTGTTCTCTAAGTTACTAACTATGGATGACTGGTCGTTGAATCTTTACCTGACCATTTGTCAATGTAATTTTCTCTGACCCCATAACTGTCTATAGATCTTTTGTCAGTGGACTATTTGCTTAAACTTGGGATAGTCTGCTTGCTTCTGTTAATAGGTTTTTATGGAATCATAGACTGTTCAATATAAAAAAAAACCTTAGAGAGTATCATTTTAGAGATAAAGAAAATGCTGCCCACATAGATGGAGTGACTTACACAGCATCAGACAGTTGTAAACTGCAGAACTAGGCCTTGAACTTAACATTTTCTCTACCTAATCCAAAATTATTCTGCTATCCCATATTCCTGTTAATTTTATCTTGGCTTTGATTCATCAACATTCAGACCCTTTTTGTTTTGTGTGTGTCTCACTTCATTGTTCCTAAAGTCAAGTTATCCTCTCTGACTACTTCTATTTTTGGTCATGGATTAATGCAGGTTGGCCTGGTATCTAAATTTTCTTTAGCAATTATTTGTTTCAGGATCCATGGGGAGGAGGTGGAGTGGGGTAGTGAATTTATTCTCCAGTTGAACTAGAATAAGCATAAATTGATTAATAAGCCAAATTCAATACTTCCACAGTCTTTGTACATTATCATTATGACTATAAAAATTCCACAAACATTAATTAAGTGCCTATTGTATGGTAGACTTCTATGGGGACACAATACAAAAATACACAAAAATCCAAGAGCTTATACTCTAATAAAGGGGTTAGAGTAAAGAAAGTAGGTAGATTTTGATCATCAATATTAATGTTTAATAATTGAAATTAATTTAACATTAGTCATCATTAATATTGATTAATTGACTCGAGTGGACAATTCTACTAGTCATCAGAGATTATTTTAGAAGAGTATGAGATACTTGAAAATAAGAGTAGTGGTTGAAGTACCTGGAAATTACTTGAACATAACTGGAACCTTGTTAGGGTTAGTATAAAAAGTTGAGGTGTTAGTAAAAGAGGTATTACTTACATGTGTCTTCCTTAAGTAATGTAAAGTTACTAAGCTTCTCTTTAGATTCCGTTATTTTTTAATCTGGAAAAATAAGAGGTTGGATTAGCAGTTACCAAAAATGTCTTTCCATCTTTGAGTCCATAACCCCTTGATACTAGGAACTCATCATTTTTTTCCCCTTGAATCCTGATATCTGCTAACCTTCCTTATTTCTCTGGAACACACCATACTCACTGGAGATCTTTCAGCTAAGACTGCATAATGAGCTGTTATGTATGTTGTAGTAGGAATTCTTTCACTGGTGTGGGCTGGACTACAGTCACTGAGGTATCTTAACTCTAAAATTCTGTGATCTTCTGAACCTTAGTTTTTCATTTGTAAAATGATAATGTTGGACTAGAAGACCCCAAAGTCAATTCTAGATCTAGCTACTAAATGTAAAGATTCCTGCATTCATAGCTGGGGCAATTTATCATTAAACTAAATACTGTTGGTCCTTCTTTGGTCTTTTACTCTAGTTTTAGTAACTTTTCTATCTTTTTGAACAAACTCTTACCTTGTATCTCCAAGTTCTAAGAAGTTGATCTCTTGATTATACTTCTGTCCTAATTTATCTTTACTTTTGTGCCTTATTTGGTTCCAAAGGACTTAAGGGAAAAGGTGATGGTTCCTTTGAGACTTCACTCATGCTTTCTTCTTGCTAGGATCCTCAATTTTTTCCCTTTTTCTGAATTCTAACTTTTACACCAGGGTCCTGACTATTTGCTTCCAGACATCCTTGATGCCAATAATCTTTATGACTGAAACTTTTTTTTTGTCAGCACTAGGCTTCCCAGATGGGTTTTGGATATTCACCTTTTGCCATATACCCTTAAAAGTTATCAATTTCTTGCTTTGATTTATATCTAAGGCTGCTGCCAGACTTCCCTGTGACCAATCTTAAGAGATGCTAACCAGCACTTCTAAGTATTAAACATATAGAGAAACTTATTGTTCTGGATTATTTACTCATCTCCACTTTCATTCATATTTGATACTCTAAAAGTTGTTGCTTTCAAAGGAAGCATTTATATAAAAACAAGTGAAAGACTTTTGTTTCAACAACCCATCAAGGTAGGAGGTGGCAAATATTGTTATTCCCATTTTACACATGATGAAATTTAGACTCCTACATGTTAAGTTACTTGTTCAGCTTACACAACTGGTAAATGTCAAGAGTTCAGGCTTTAGCTTAGATCTTCATACCATCACTTCTTCCATCCTGAGCCTCTTTCATTCAGCCCCCTTTACAGAATACAGTAGGCACTTTGTAAGAATTTATAGATTTAAAGATAGAACTGGAACTGAGCCTACTAATAAGTTCTTTAGGAGTCCAAAGGAGGAAGAGAACATTTCTAATTATGGAGATCAGAAAAAATTACATAAAACACATGGACCTTTAGGACTTTTTTCTTAATGGGGCTTCTGGCAGTCATTTAAATTCCAGGTGTTGGTATAGTACAAATGATTGACTTGCTACAAGCACAGAACATAAAATTTTTCCTTATCTTATATGGATATACTTGTCAAACACAAGGCAAGACCCAGTACTTCTGGGTCCAATTCTGATGCCTATTGACTTTCTTGGTTTCCCTTGTAATAAGACCTTATTTAGAATATTGTATTCAGTTCTGGGTATCATGGATTAATAAAAACAAATTGGGAAGTTGGAGAGTATCCACAGAAAGACAATTAAGAGGGTAAAAAGGACCTAAAGTCTAAGTTATATGATGAAGATTTGTTGAAAGAACTTGATTTGTTTAGCCTACTGAAGACTCAGTGGGGACAACATAGCTATCTTCAACTAATTGAAAGGCTAACATTGGAAGAGGAATTAGGCTTGTCCTGTTTAGTCCCAGAGGACAGAATAGAGAGCAGAGGGTGGAAGTTGCAAAGAGGCAAATTTAGGTTTGATGTCAGGGAAAATTTTCTACAATTAGAGTTTTCCCAAAGTGGAATGTACTACCTTTAGAGCAGGATTTCTTTCTTTTAATAAAAAATTATTGATATTTCTTTTTTATATCACCAAAATTTTCCTCATTATCTTTCCCCTCCTTTTTCTGCCAAGAGAACAAAAATTATTTTTGAAGGCAAAAATGAAAAAAGAACATCAGTGAAACTGATAAATATATTTTAAAAGTCCCAAAATATGAAAAATGAACTACATTTAGGTAGGGTGGGATATTTTTTCATCTCTCTTCTATTGAGCTATAGTTGTTCTTTATAATTTTGAATTTTTGATTTTTTGTGGTTCTTTCCATTCACGTAATTGTGTATAGTTATTATATATATTCTTTTCTTGACTGTTTAATTAACTTTGCATCTGTTCAGGTAAGTCTGTTAATGCTTTTCTATCTTCTTTATGTGTTTCATTTCTTATAACAGTGACATTACTTTATATTCATGTACCATAATTTGTTTAGTTATTCCCCACCTGATGGGCAGCTATTTGAATTCAAATATTTGAAGAACTACCAGAGGGAAGTAGAATTAGACTTGACCTAATTAATTGGTATCACAAAGATTGCTAATATACATTTTTTTGGTGTATATGGTTGGGCTTTCTTTTTCTCAAAGGATTATAAACCTTGTAGTGGAATCTCTATCAGAGGGTATATAAAGAAGTGGTTCTAAACTTGGACTCCATGAATTGATTTATAAAAATATTTTGATAACTATTTAAATATAATAAATTTCATTTGTAATTTTAAGCATTTTATTTTATGTGTTGAAAAACATGATTTTTGAAAAGGAGTCCATAGCCATCAGATTGCCTAAGGGATCCTGACACAAAAAGGTTAAAAAATCCTGTTCTACAGGCTGAAAGTGCCTTTTCTTTAAAAGGTCTTCATTAAGAGACTGGACAATTCCTTGTTGAATATGTCATAATGTAGATTCCTTTTGTGTATGGGTTATATTTACTGGCCCCTGAAATTCTTTCCAACTCTTAAAAATCTGATCATCTCACAGTATTCTGTGTTTCTTCATTGTTGTTGCTGCATTTTCACTGACATTGTTTTATTCAATTTGTATAGTGTTCTTGGTTCTGCTTGGCTGACATACTACAATCTGTTTAACCCAGGGGTTCTTAACCTAGGGTCAAGGGACTGTCAAACTGTCTGTGGATAGATTTCAGAGAATGTGTTAACCTGCATGAGGAAAAAATTATGTCTTTATTTTCATTCACATTTAATTGATTTAACATTTCCTTCAATGAGTTAAAAACATCTTGAGAAGGGGTCTGTAGATTTCACTAGGATGCTGAAATGGTTCATGATGCCAAAAAAGTTAAGAACCCCTGATTTCGATGGGCATTTTCATTTGTATATAGTTCTATGATGCAATAAAAAGAATCCTATGAGTATTTTGGTATATGTGGTTGGAGTATATGGTTGGCTGCTAGGATCTCTCGATCAAAGGAAAAAAGGGATTTTAGTCATTTAAAAAAGCCTAATTCCAAATTGCTTTCCAGAATGGTTGAATTAACTTACAAGCATAATTTGTTTTTAAAGAAAATGCTTTGGTTTTTAAAGAGATCACCATTTTTAATTATTTTTTGACACAAATTTATTGGTAGGCAACTATCAGACTTAAGGATAGACACAAGTCTAAGTCTCTGACTTAGGGTGCTGCAAAATTGCCTTTGCCTTGGATATCTAATGTCATGGTCCTACAATGCAGGCAGGATTAAGTCCATAGGCTAATGGAAGCAGGTGGCTATCTGAGAACAGAATCAAGAAAATATTAGTTGGCTTTGAAGTTTTGTGTCTTTTAGCAGGGTCTGCCTCAGTGACTAGCTTTATAATTAAAGAGTTTCAGCCTTACTCATGATTAAAAGTTTATAAAAGTTAATTTGACCAGATCTGAAATGACTTGTGTCAGGTCTTAGACTGGGCTATTATTGTTCTCTGTGGATGGCAGAGGGCCCTCTATATTTTTATGATATCTCAGCCATAAAGCTCACCCTGGAAAATATTCAAGGAGACTTGCTGAGGTGGCAGAAATACACTCGTTGTGGATGGAAAGATCAGCTATTATTAAAATGAACCCATTAACAAAAATGCTTTATAAACTCCAGATGATCTCTTTTCTATTATCCCACAAGAAGATTAACATTTTAGTGTTGCTTTTATGCAGTTAGAGGGAAAGATAAATAATCCAAGGTTAAATAGGATCACCTTTCCCTTTCCCATGCCAGAGTGACACCAGTTTCCTTGCCTAGGAATGTACTAACAGTCTGAGGATTTGGGAAGATCAGAGGAGTCTCACTCACTCTCTAGAATTCTTGTTATTTTGGTCTATAATAGGGTCAGAGATGGAGCTCTGCAAAATTATGAGGGCAACAGAGTTTGCCTTTAGTAGTTCTGTAGCCCTAGGCAAGTCACTTAATGTCTTGATTTTCTAGGCAACTCTCTAAGACCTAATTACAGAGAAGTTGCTGCCTTACATTGCTAGAGGACATTTAGTCTTTTGGGTGTTATCTGTGTTAGTGAAAGCACAAGTTGTCACTATCCCTATCCCTGTTCCCTACTTCCACCTGTCCCTTTGAAGTCTCATTAAAAGTCTATCTATTACCTCCATGATTCCAGTCTCTTCTGTATACTCTAGGAATTAGAGCAAAGTAATCTGATATACTCATCCACTTTGTTTTTAGGGAGTTACCTGATTCTTTTTTTCTAGAAGATTTGCATTTTATTTTAAATTTCTTTATTTTTAGTGTAAAAAATTAATTCCCAGGCATCTCACCTTCACTCTCCCCTTCCCCAACCATAGAAGGTATCAGCTGCCAAAAACATATATGCAAATTATGTTTTTCATGTTTCTGTTTATCATTTCTTTCCCTGGAGGTGGACATTCATATATTATCCTTCAAATATTAAGTCTGTAGCTGTATATAATGTTCTTTTGGTTCTACTCATTTCTTTCTTCATTAATTCATATAAGTCTTTCCAGGTTTTTTAAAAAAAATCAACATGCTCATCATTTCTTATGGATTTACATTTTAAAAGAAAAACCTGGAGAGAGTAATGCTTTAACCAGAAGAAATTATTCCACAATAGGGGAATTTCAGGCATTTTGACAAGGTCTACTTGAGAAATTTTTCTGGTGAGGAACTCTTTACTATCCTTCATTTTCTTCTGGCTACAGAGCTTTTTCAGAGCTCACATGTGTCATCAATTTCTTTCTGAGACAAAAAAGGAACTCTTTTTAGCTATTCCTCTCAGCTCTTTCAATTCTAGTTCCCCATCTTGCTTCTCACATGGGCAATAGCCTGGTTCAGGTCTTTTTCATTTCTCATCTGGATTACAGCAATATTCTCCTAGTCAATTCCCTTGCTTCTAGTCTTTACCCTCTACCAATCCATCCTCTATATAACTTTCAAAATAATTTCCCTAAGAACTATTTTAACTGTCTTTAAACATCTTAACAGCCCCCTCTCCTCTTTTTGAAAAACTTCATTGCCTACAGGACAAAACACAAACTCCTTAGCCAGTCATTAAAGGCTTATTTTTTTTTTTACTCACCTCTATTTGACTTTACAAACTTGTTTTGAAATGATTTTCATGATTTCACACAAATCTTCTTTGTTTGGGCCAAAGTGAACTGAAAAGGCTGTTCCCCAACCTTAATTCTCCATCTTCCTCCTTGATACATTGTCACAAACCACCTCTTTCATTTGTATGTTCTCCCTTCTTACTAGTCTCTCAAAAATCTTTAATTTCCTTCAAGGCTCATCTCAGTTACTATTCTGAAAAATTCCTTGATTCTTTTACAATAGTTGTATTTTCCTTCTTCTAGTTTTTCTTTACATTATCCTTATTTGTATACATGTTGGATCTACCCATTCCCTTTCTTCCTACCTGCCCCCCTACAACATAAGCTCTTGAATATGCAGAGATTCTTTCCTTTTCTGTATCTCTTGTACCCAGCACAGTGCTTCATAATAGGAACTTTTTTTTAAAAACCCTAACCTTCCTTCTTGGAGTCAATACTTTATATTGGCTCCAAGGCACAAGAGTGGTTAGGGTTGGCAATGGGGGTCAAGTGACTTGCCCAGAGTCACACAGCTGGGAAGTGTCTGAGGTCAGATTTGAACCTAGGACCTCAGGTCTCTAGGCCTGGCTCTAAATCCACTGAGCTACCCAGCTGCCCCCTCATAATAGAAACTTAATAACTCTTCATTGGGTTGACATGAATGCAATGGGTTCCATGCAGCAAATCACCCAAGATCTTCAAAAAAGTAAAAAAAAATTGCATATAGTCTCAAAATTCTTTAATGGTTCAATAACATCAAATCCTAACACTTGCTAGGCTTTTTGGACCTTTTTCCATCCTACCCACTTAATTATCTCCATTCTAATCTATGCCAATAGTTATTCTCTGAAGAATTAGGTAAATCTTCTCACTTCCTTTCCCTTATCTTGCTTCCCTGGGACATCTTCCTTCAGATTGGGCCCTGATATAGCTTTCTTTCTCTCTTCTACATATTCAAATTTTGCCCTTTTTTCAGTTTCTTTTAAATCTCTTATAATACCTTAATGACTGATAACACTTTACTCCTTCTACCTCTCCAAAGAAGCTTTTCTGATGTACTATAGGATTCAATGAAGTACACCTTCTCTGAATTTACAGAACAATTATAGTTCCTATCAGGACTTAATTATATTCTTTTAAAGAAAACCCTTACTTTCCATCTTATTTTTAAAATTATATTCTTATTTTATTTTTTGAGCATTTTACTTTATTGTCATGCAAAACACACTTCCATATTGGTCATTGTTATAAGAGCAAAGTCATATATAACCAAAACCCCAAAATAAAACAAAAAATACATTGTGAGAGACAACTCCAACTGTTCTTTCTCTGGAAGTGGATAGCATTTCCCTTCATAAGTCCTTACTTTCCATTTTAGAATCAACATCCAGTATTGATTCCAAGGCAGAAGAGTGACAAGGGCTAGGCAATGGGAGTTAAGTGACTTGCCCAGGATCAAGTAGCTAGGAAGTGTCTGAGGCCAGATTTGAACCTAGGTCCTGGCTCCAGGCTTGGCATTCTATCGGTTGCACCATCTAACTGCCTCTACTTAACTGTATTCTGGCTTCTGTTGTTCACCATTGTCTACTATGAACATTAATGGCTCTTTCAGTAAACCAAAAACTCTTTGAAGGCAGAGGACTGCATTTTCTCCTCTTCTGTTCTCCATGGTATCTAGAACTGTTTTGAGTACCCAGTAAATACTATATGCCACGTTAACTTCCTTGTCTTATAACATATCTCTAGGATAAACTATATTATACCAGTTTTTAATTTCTTATTGTAATATTAATTCTAGGGGGCAGCTGGGTAGCTCAGTGGATTGAGAGCCAGGCCTAGAGACTGGAGATCCTAGGTTCAAATCTAGCCTCAGACACTTCCCAGCTGTGTGATCCTGGGCAAGTCACTTAACCCTCATTGCCTAGCCCTTACCACTCTTCTGCCTTGGAGCCAATACACAGTACTGACTCCAAGACAGAAGGTAAAGGTTTTAAATTAAAAAAAATTAATTCTACAGGATACTTGATAAAACACACTTCCTTCCTGATACTGCTTAATTGATTTTTTATTTTTTGGTGGCAAAGGAAGATTCAATGGAGAAGTCATATTTATATCAGGAAATCTATGTAATGTTTTTTAAAAAGCACCCATAACTATTTCTGATTATAATAATTAAGAGTATTTTCTTTTGTTAAATCCTCTGGGGATGAAGAGGAAGAATGTCCTACTGTCAATAATAATCCTTTTAACCAGAGCTCTGCTGTCAGATTACAGCTTTTCCTTTTTTCAACAAAACATTACTGGTACACTTGACTTTTCTTCCCAACACTTTAATCTTTCCCATCACTCTCCTTTGAATTCTCCATGGTTATACAGGATTGGTCTACTGCTAAACTGTGGAGTAGATAAAATTTGTCTTTCAGATGGAAAGGAATTAGACAAATTTCCAAATCTACAACATCCTAAAGACTTACCCCTCCCAGAGGCATTTGCACTGATCCTTCAGTGCTTTCATCCAAAACAAAACATCTCCAATACTTAGCATTTTAGCTAGAGTTGTTGGGATCTTTAAGGGGTAATAAATTGCTGAGTTTTGATCAGACAGAAAAGTGCTATGGATTAGATTAATTTCCCTTTTAGAACCAAGAATATAGTGTCCAAGTTGAGAAGAAAGGAAATATAAACCAAAAAGATAACCCAAGGTAGTACTAAAGAGTGTATGGAAAACTGATATCCATGGTGATGAGGAAAACTAGTAGCTAGAGTTGAGATGTTGAGCTAATGAGAATGTGCTCCTTTAAACCAAAATGTTATAATTGGCAGGGAGATGACTATTTGATGATGCTAATTCTTTAGGACTTCAATATTATTATATGTTGCTCCCTTCCCCCACAGCTCTGTCCTCAGCTGCCAGGACAGATGTGCCATCATGGTCATAAATAGAGTCTGCCTGCCAAGCTTCCTTTGACGAGTTTACTTTATATACTTTATATTGTAATAGACTTTGAACCTGGAATAAAGAAGATCAAGTTCAAATCTTGCCTTACACGCTTATTAGAAGTATGGCAAGTCACTTCGATTCTGCCTGTCTCATTTTCTTCAAATGTAAAGTAGGGAATCTTAATAGTACTTAGCTTAGAGAGTTATTGTGAGGATAAAATGAGATAACATTTGTAAAGCACTTAATATAATGCCTAGCACATAATTGATGCATAATAAATACTTTTCCCCTCCCCTTTCCTAAAAATAGTTCTTCCCCTTCATAAATGCCAGCTTTCAAAGTTCTCTTTCCTTCAGATATTGGGCTCCTTTCTGTTTCTTTATCTGCCTTTGATCCTCTGCTTCCCCTAAGATTCTGGCTTCAAAATAATTCTTTGCTCTTGCCATTTTCCCTCAGCTTTATATACTTTTCATCAATGGCCTATAGCTCTTCTTTGGTGCTTCATACTTTTCCATTTGCCCCCAGCTTTTGTGCCTTGGACCTCTACTTTCTGAACCTGGCTTTTAGTCCCTACCTCTTGAATTAACTCCTGCAATTAGGCACAGCTCAGCCAAATAGAATCATAGTTCAGTGAAGAAAATATTTTTTTTCTTTTTTGGGGTGAGAGGGACTGGTGGGTACACCTTCAATTACCCCTGTTAGCTGATCATATATTCTGCTTAATGTTAATTTCCAATGCCACAAACTAGTTCAGATTTGGAGACACATAATATGAGGCTCAACTCCATTGTGGCATCCTTAAAATTTTCAACACTTTGACTATGATGGATTTGGATTGGTTAATAATTAATTTGTCAACTCTGAATTAAAACCAACTGGAGCATTGTCAGATAATCCAGGAACACCTTTTTACTTTCATCTTCTGCTTCAGTGACCACATTCCACCTCCAATTTTCCAAAAGATGTATCTGGAATGAGGATCAAGGCTATTAAACTACAGGGGGTATAAAGATGTGGGTCTTGGTAGAACTAGAGGGCTTAAAGTCTGCACCCAGTAGAGTTTAAGGTATTCATTAGAGCCATTTAAGCTTTCTAGGCTCTAGTTCATTTTCTATTGAAAGAAATAATACAAATCCCTTCCTTTCTCTACATACTTCAGAAGTATGATGTGTGGATAACAGAAGATAATGAATGTGAAAACATTTTCGATAGTTTAAAGTTCAAAAGATGTATTTTTACTATTTTGAATTGGTCCATTTTGGAAAATACATAGAACTGTGCTAGAAAAGTTACTAAACTATTTAAATACCCAGACTTACAGTTTCCTATTTACATCTTTGTAGCAGAAAAAAAAAAACCCTTGTTGATTAAGAGATGGTTATGTAAATTGTAGTATAACTGTGGAATGGAATATTTTGATTATGGTGAGGAATTATTATGAGGAATTCAGGAAAACATGGGAAGATTAATAAGAATTAGTAATGGATTCATAAGATTTCATTTAGGGTGAATTAAGCAGAACTAGGAAAATAATATTCCTGCTAGCTACAACAGTGTGAGCTAAAAGGATGCCATTCATCACTAATTAAATTATTATCTAAATCTATAATCCTATGAATCTAAATCTGTAATCCTAAACCTATATTCCCAATACAATTTGAAAGAAAAAGAAAATACTTTCATTAACATCCTACTTTGATACACCATCTAGAAATAGCAGTGCCTTTGAATCTCTATCTCTCTGCCAAGTGGCCATAAGTTCTTACCACTCTCATGAAATTTGAGATACTTTGGCAGTGGGACTTGTGGCATCAACTAGCTAAATCCATTTAGGCTAATCACTTGACTATAGGATAAATTCTCTTTCTCTTTCTCCACCTTCTCAAATCTACAACACATTCCTTCCCAGAAGCTGTGGCAGCACATTGATTCCTAGGCATGTGTTAGTGATAAGAAATACATTAAAAAGCCATCATATGAGTAACTGAGGATTCTGCATGAGCTTAAATTGAAAATGGTCTCTAACTATCTATACCATTGTACATCCATTGCTAATTCAGCTTATCTTTAAATAAAATTGAGAGTCAAAATGCTTGATCAATGGTTACATGGTATTCACACAACAAAGAAGAAAAATAAATCCTGAAAATCCACATTCTGAGATGGTTTTCTCATTAAATAATGCTTTCAAAAGATTTGGGGATGCTTCTTTAATTTTTCCTTAAAGAACTTTTGGATCCCAAGAATGGTAAAAGTAAAGATATTAGTTAATGGCAAAGGCACTCATTATTACTAATACATTAAAAGTAGTATATATGACTTTTCTGATATATATGTATATACACATATACATATATATTATTATATACTGTTACACTGGTATATACTGATAATAATCATTATTGCCAGACAGATTGCTTTTGTCCAGCTACACATGCAATTGTAAGGATTAAAAATGATAAAGGCTGATATTATGAGGGAAAATACATACAAAACTGATGTGTATATTTCCAAAAGATACTTTTAGGTCAAGAAATGATGAAGGAAGCAAGATCTGTGGTTGTGCTGTTTTAAGTTATTAGGCTCTCAGGAGCCATACATAAAATCTATCTTAATTGGGTAATACCTGCTATCAATTTGCTCTGTGAATAATACTTCATTCTAATTTATTGCAAGCCAGAGCAATGTGACATGTTCTAAATACCTGTAGAAAAAGGGAGCTGCTGGCTAATGTCACAGTCTCACTGTACTTCATTTCAGGAAGAACAGCGACATTCTGGCAGCTTTCTTCCTTTAGCTAACATGCCAGAGTGTGGGACATGAAACGACATCATGAGACACAGATTCACAAAATCTGAATCACCGAACTGTTTCATCTGTCCCTGGCTGTTCCTAAGGTAACCTGTTCCTGACAAGGCAGGGCTTGATCACATATTGCCTTGTGTAGTTTTTGTGTGCGCTAATCTGGCATCCTGGACCAGTACTGTCATGTTAGGCAGTCTCCTGCTTGTACTCTCTTTCCCCAGGGGATGAGGGATTGAGCTCAGAAGGCCAAATCTTCTAGATGTGCTATCATTGCTCATGTCTCCTTGATATATTTGAGTCTTTAGAGCAGCGGGGGATCTGATTGCAGGAACTAGAAGAACACAAGTATGCTCCATGAACACCGGAGTACCTCGTCCAATAGCTCAGACATTGAGAACAAGCATTCAGTGTGTTTGCTCATGTCTATTAGAATGGAATCTCCAAACAACCACAGGAATAAAATTGAGTATAAAATGTATGATTAATAGCTTCTTGGCCTTCATTCAACAAAACAAAATAATAAAACTAGAAAATCCACATTTTGAGAGAGTTTTCTCATTAAATGATGCTTTTAATTTGATACTGGAATGGTTCTTTAATTGGTGTCAAAAATAAGTCAATATAAACTCCCTGACCTGTAATATCTCACCTGTTTTCCTGTGAATTTCAGGGAAGTTGGTCTGGCCTGACTTAAATGCTTTGTTTTCTCTAATCCAGACATGAGTGTGATCTCTAGAGCACACTTCCATTAAAGGTTCTAAGCCCTTGTGCCCACTCCCAACAAATACAACTTTAGTGAGACTGTTACATCCTTGAGGGCAGTGTCCATATCATGAGACTCCTTTCCATTTTTCCTATGTGTATCCTAGCACAGGGCTAGGACTTGATAAGTACCTGTTGAATTGAATAGAGGAAAATGTAGAAGTTTTTCTTTCCTCTTTCTGTCCTTCTGTCTTTCATAAAATAACAAAGAATGTTAGGACTGGAAAAGACCTTAATATATATCTGGTCTAAACTCCTCATTATATAGATAAGGGAACTGAAGTTCAGAGAAGGAGAAATGACTTATATAAGGCCACATGAAGCTAGGACAAAAATTGTCTCAATTTCTAGTGTAATCTTCCTTTTTTCATATTGTGCTAGTTTCCTTTACATGCTTATCATTTCATTGTAGGAAGATAAGATCTTTTCTCAATTAGTCCAGGAAGATTTAGTAAGTGATTATTATGTGACAGGTACTGAACTAAGCACTGGAGGTACAAAAAGAAGCAAAAGACAGTTCTTGCACTCAAAGAACTCACAGGGAGACAATAAGCAAAACATGTAAAAATAAACTATATATTAGACAAGTAGGAAATAATTAAAAGAGGGAAAGGCAATAAAATTAAGAGAAGTTGGGAAATACTTCATATGGATGATGGGATTTTAAACATAAATAAGGAAGCCAGGGAAGCTAAGATGGAGATTTAAGGAGCAAAAGGATTGTGAATTGAGGAAAGCCAGAGAAAATGCCCCAAAGAGTATGTGGCAAAGAAGACTGGAAAGGTAGGAGAGGACTAGGTTATGAAGCAAATAATTGCAAGATTATTTCTCTTTACCTCTTTGAAACTTATACACAATCATATTACTTCCCTCTATGTCCTTGAGTCAGGCAAATGGGGAGACTACTGATTTTAATATGTGTAATTGAAGATCAAAGATATCCTTAGTTAATATCAGAACAGCTATGATGCTTTGTCTCAGAACTGGAGATTGTACCTTATAAAGTGAAAGGCCTGGAAAAGCCTTCTTGGTGCACATGAATCATAGCCAAGAATGATTCTCTGGACAAAATCCAGGATGGAGAATAGAATAAGCATTTGCTTCTCCCTCCCTAACTTGTTTTTTCATATCATATACTCTGTCTTCCAAAATGACTCCCTGAACAAAGTAGGTGCTCCATTAAATATGTTCACTAACTAAAAGGTCAATTGAGAAATCTGTCTCCATAATCAATGATTCTAGAGAGATCATTAATTTCAAAATCTAAAGAGACCACCTGCTTTTCTGAACCTTTCTCCTCTGTTACTGGCATCTTCTGAGAATATTTTGAAGACAAACATTTCCTCATGCTGCTAATTTTTTCAGTCTTTATTGACTACTACATGTTCAGCATTGGCATTAAAGATTGTAGAGGATATGGAGAGTGACATAATTACTATCCCGATGATGCTCACAGTCTGGTATCACACTATCATGATAGATCATGATATTAAACCAGAGAAGAAAAACTCTACAAAGCAATACAATGAATATAAGTGATGTCTAGTTCTGAAAGAAATGAAGACTTAACAACTGACAACTGACAGGGAAGAAACTGAAAACACGGAGAAACACACAATGAGGCACACAGACCCCACTGGGAAAAGGGGTAACAAATACAATTAATGAAACTTAAAGGGGAATGGGAAAACAGATTGGGAAAAATAACAGGAACTGAACTTTCACAACAGCCAGGGATTCAGTTAAAATCTCTGTGAGTTCTTGGTGGTTGGAGAGAGAATGACAGACAAGGAAGTTGAAACAAAGTTAAGTTTAATGGTTTGGTAAGGATGGGATTGGAGGGAGAGGGGTTTCTAACTTCTAAGGTACCAACTGCCAGAGAATGGTGGCAGTTGAATTGGCCAATCTTAAGCTACCTAAGTGTCAGCCAGCAATAGCTTAGTGGAATGTGACAGGGGCTTTGGGAATCTCACACAATGTCCTCGATGACTTCCAGGTGCAGTTTAGATTCAGGAACACCTGGTCTCAGCAAGATAATCCACAAGGGCTGGGGGGTAGAGGGACTTCCTGAAGCTGTTTAACCAACTGCAGAAAAGCTCTCAACTCTACCTAGATCTTCCTGTTATATCTTGATTTGTAGATCCACCTCCTCTATGGAGATCCCAATTAATCCATAGGCTAGTTGAACAGTAGCTTCCAGCTTCACACCTCTCCTCCAAAGCAGGAAAACTGTCAACTCAGTCTCTCTGGACAAAACCTCTCTGAACATTCTGAGCTTAGATTTTTCTCAGCCAGCCTGATTGGTCTGCCTTTTACCTACTCACTACTTAAGTCTCTCTATAAATTATAAATTACCTATGACACAGTTCTGAGAAGTTAGAAGTCTGGCTTGATCAGGCTAATTCATGTTAATAATCAGCAAAATTAAACAGATTGTGAGACACACACTGTTTTAGACCAGGGTCTTGTGAGACACAAATGAGATAATGCATTTAAAGCACTTTGAAAACCTTAAAGCACTATATAAATGGCAGATATTATTATTATTAATATTAATCACTAGTCACTAGGCCAGTCTGGGGAATAACTTCATTTCCTAAGCCTTCCATTGAATTTCTACTTAGCTCAAATATTGTTTATAAGGTGATGCGGGAATGTGCTAGTAAATGTTTAACAACCAGCCCTCCAGGAAGAAAAAAATGTAAGAAAGACACACTTTTAAGTTCAATTTGCATTACTGACATTTTCTACATCAGTGTCTTAAGTATAGAAAAGAAAAAAACAAAACAAATCAAACCCTAATTTGTGTTTGCCAATTTCCAAGATGTAAATTTGGATGCTAACTCTGAAAATTTTATAATTGGTTCTTGCAAGCAGGTTGGAGCTGGTTCTGGCATATTCCTGCCTTAGATACTCTGTGTGCTACTTTGCTTGTCACTGGATTGGAGACCAAGTAGAAATAAATCTGATCCCTCTACACAGATGACTTGTAGACCTCAAGATAAGACTATCTAAAGGTAAAATTGTGGGATTCATAATTTTTCTGAGTGAGCTTCAGCAAAGGGACATTTAAGACAATTGGTATGACTACTTATCAGAAGGACTTACCTATAGTTTAATATTCCTGTTCAAAGCAACACTTGTCTAATTCTGCAGTATGATTGCAGTAGATTAAAAGAGTGAGCATATGCGCTCTAAATTTTGCTAGGCAAACATCCCAAGTCCTTAACTAGTATTCGTGGTTGCCTTTGGCTTTTGGTCCCACTCTTTTCTGCTTTTAATAGTCCTTGGCCTCCAGGTATAAAAAAGGAATTAAATCCATAAGGCACAGCTTCCGATTTGTTCTCTTAATTAGTTCCTGCCATGGTGGATTAATTCCATCTGTAGTAGTCTGCCATCTTGGCAGAAGTTTATAGTGCTGGAATGGGGGATTAATGAGGAGAAAGGCTGAGCCGGCACCCCAGCTGTCCAGAAGCTTCCTATAATGGGATAACTGCAGATGGCACCAAGATTCCCCTGAAGTATCTCCGAAGGTGATTTTTTAAAAAACTGCCACACACAGTTCCTCATGCTCATCCAAGAATGAAGCCTGGAAGCTGGAGTTTGGATTAAGAAGAGTGGACAGAGAGACTTGGTTACTTTAGGCATCTATCTTTTAACTTCTTGGACTTTTGGAAGGCCAAGTGCTGAAAAATCAGACTTATGTACATTGAGAAATGAGACTTAAGCCTTTTTCCCCCCTCTTATGGCTCTTTTTTCCCTCCCTTAGATAATTAAGATAAGATTTAAATCACATTGGGCATCATAAAGCCAGGCTTCCCGTAAAGCATGTAAATTTTTTGTGCTGCAAGAATTGACTTCTATATTTCACCACAAAAACTAATTTTGTGGATTTAAAAAAAAGCAAATTATTTCAAGAATAAAAATTCGTTCTTTCTTTCTTTCTCTTTCTTTCTTTCTCTTTCTTTCTTTCTTTCTTTCTCTCTTTCTCTCTTCCTCCCTTCCTTCCTTCCTCCCTTCCTTCCTTCCTCCCTCCCTTCCTCCCTCCCTCCCTCCCTTCCTTCCTTCCTTCCTTCCTTCCTTCCTTCCTTCCTTCCT
>NC_058132.1:322773492-322849359 GCF_016433145.1 Gracilinanus agilis | reverse complement strand
TTTCTTTCTTTCTTTCTTTCTTTCTTTCTTTCTTTCTTTCTTTCTTTCTTTCTTTCTTTCTTTCTTTCTTTCTTTCCTTCTTTCCTTCCTTCTTTCCTTCTTTCCTTCTTTCCTTCTTTCTTTCATTGTTGTCACTATTCTTGTCTTGTTTTTACATTCTGGCAACAGATGATAAAAGCTATGAATTAAAGTGAAAGATGACATTTAGGAAGTGATCAAATGCCTATATTAAATATAAGTATATATTAAATATAAGTATCTTCAGACTTTGTGTCTTCATTTTTCTCCCGAATAAATGATCTATATTTCCTATGGGATATAGAGGGGTACATTCATTTATAGACTATAGCACTCTGGACCTTCTCCACTTTGCCCCTTAATCTTCCTCATTCTGGAAACTCACTCTAAGCCTGGAATTCACACATTAGAAATAACTTCCAACAAAGCATATACTGGTAAATATTTAACAATCAGCTCCCTGAAAAAAATACATGACACATTTTAAAGTTTAATCTGCATTAACATTTTCTCCATCACTTTTTAAAATCTTTATCTTCTATCTGAGAATTAATACTAAGTATTGGTTCCAAGGCAGAGTGGTAAGAACTAGGTAACTAAAGTTAAGTGACTTGCCCAGGGTCACACAACTAGGAAGTGTTTGAGTCTAGATTTGAACCAAGATATCTTGTCTCTAACCCTGGCTCTCTATCTCCTGAGCCACCTAGTTGCCTCTATCCATTACTGTTGAAGACTCTACAATCAAAATAGTGAATTAAGCTCTGTTTTCTGAGTATTTTCTGATTTCAAAGGAATAAATGCTCATGTTAGAAATTTATCAAAAATTATGTTTGGGGTATTGTTAGATCTGCCTCCAGTATACCTCTGCCTCCAATCCTATAGTTTCTTTCCCTGTTTGGATGGCTTTTCCCAAAGGATGACCAGGCCAGGTCTCTCATTCCTCTCCAGACTGTAATCTGAATTTGCTCTACCATGCCATCAAGCTGGATACCTCCATTTTTCTCTGGGTCTAGCCTCCCCCTTTCCTCTTCAGTTCTCTTTTATGTGTTATTTTTCTTTCTGCTTATAACTGTATTTCTAGTGCTTACAATAGTGCTTGGCACATAGTAAGTATTTAATAAAAGTTTGTTTATTTCCTAATAGACTGTTAAGAACTTTCTGAACACTATGTGCCCACTACTGGTAAAAGCAAAGCATAAAATGTCACTACTTTCAAAGAACTTTTATTTTCATTGGGTCTGTATGGAGAGCCAGATGTTTGCAATAAAAAAATCAAAAGAAATGGGAGGCCACCCATGATCAGTGCTAAATAGACTATCATAGACTTTCAGTATCATAGGCCTTTAGGGGATGGAAGAATCAGAGTGGGGAAAATCATTTAGGGAAGGATTCCAGGAGAGGGCAAGGCTTGAACTTTTCCCTGAAGGATGGGTAGCTTTCTGATAGATGAAATTGAGAATAGAGGGTACTGCTAGAGGGAAAAACATGATGAGAAAAGGATAATTCTCATTCCCATAGGATTATTCCTCTTAATTAGGTGGGCATAATTTGAAAATCCCACCAGGCAGAAGCAAGATGGCAGAGTGAAGTGAACATTTTTGCCAAGCACTTTCATCACATCCCTTTAAACAACTTAAAGAAATATGTCAAACCAAATTCTGTGCAGAAAACAACAACAACAAAAAGTAACAGTGGGTATTTTTTCCTGTCTAGGGAACTTTAGAAGATAGATTTGAGGACTACAGGGTGACTGGAAGTATAGCATGATGGAAGCAGCATGGGCTGTGAGCTTTGGAAGCAGTGGTGGAAGGAATGGTAAGGGGATAGAACAGTTGATCAAAAAGAGATTCCAGGGCAACACTATACCAGCACTGGGTGCAGGATCAAATGCATTTGGCAGCTCCTTCACCTATTACCCAGTTCCAGGTCACAGTTACAGAAAGAAGAGTGGTTAAATTCATAAGGAACCTAGCAGTGGTATGGCTGTGTCAAAGGGCAGGCATTCTTTTAAAACCCTTTGACTCTAGTTCCAAATTGGCCTAAAGAATGGTTGGACCAATTCACAACTTCACTAGCCATGTATTAGTGTCCCAATTTTGCCAAAATCCCCTCCAACATTTATCACTTTCCTTTGCTGCTATATTGACCAGTCTGCTAGGTATAAGATGGTACCTCAGAATTATTGTAATTTGCATTTCCCTAATCAGGAGGGATTTAGAACACTTTTTCATGTACTTATTGATAGTTTTGATTTCATCATATGAAATCTGCCTATTCATGTCCATTGACCATTTGTCAATTGGGGAATGGCTTGAGTTTTTGTAAATTTGACTTAATTCCTTATATATTTGGGAAATTAAACCTTTTCCAGAGAGTGTTGTTATAAAAATGTCCAGTTTGTTGATTTCCTTCTAATTTTGGTTGCATTGGTTTTGTTTGTACAAAACCTTTTTAATTTGATATCAAAGTCATTCATTTTACATTTTGCAATGTTCTCTATCTCTTGTTTGGTCTTAAATTCCTTCTTTTTCCACAGATCTGACAGGTGTACTACTCTATGTTCACCTAATTTATTTATGATTTCACTCCTTATATTTAAGTCATTTACCCATTTTGAATTTATCTTGGTATAGAGTTTAAGATGTTGACATAAACCTAATTTTCCCCATACTGTTTTCCAATTTTCCCAGTCAAATAGTGGGTTTTTGTCCCCAAAGTTGGGATCTTTGGGTTTATCATACACTATCTTGCTAAGGACTTACCCTAAGTCTATTCCATTGATCCTCCCTTCTGTCTCTTAGCCAGTACCATATTGTTTTTATGACCACTGTTTTATAGTATACGGTTTAAGATCTGGTACTGCTAGGCCCCCATCCTTCACATTTTTTTCATTATTTCCCTTGATATTCTTGATCTTTTGTTCTTCCAGATGAACTTTGTTATAATTTTTTCTAATTCTATAAAAAAGTTTTTTGGTAGTTTGATAGGCATGGCACTGAATAAGTAGATTAATTTGGTAAGATTGTCTTTTTATTATGTTAGCTCATCCTACCCATGAGCAATTAGTGTTTTTCCAGTTATTTAGATCTAGTTTTATTTGTGTGAAAAGTGTTTTGTGGTTGTGTTCATATAATTCCTTTATTTGACATGGTAGATAAATTCCTAAATATTTTATATTGTCTAGAATGATTTTGAATGGAGATTATCTTTCTAACTCCTGCTGCTCAATTTTGTTAGAAATATAAAGAAATGCTGATGACCTAGAATGTCACATTGTCTACTCAGTCCTGGTCTTTTTATTAGGAACAATTGAAAGTCCTCAATTTCATTAAATATCCATTTGTTCCTGTGAAGGATTATATTCAGTTTTGCTGTATAGGTTATTCTTGGTTGTAATCCTAGCTCTTTTGCTTTTTGGAGTGCCATATTTCAAGCACTCTACTTTGACATGGAAGTATTTAAATCTTCTCTGATCCTGACTGTGGCTTCATGATATTTGAATTTTTTTCTGATTTCTTGAAATATTTTCTCTTAACCCAGGAGCTCTGAAATTTGACAATAATATTCCAGGGAGTTTTCTTCTTGGGATTTCTTTTAGAATATGATCAGTGGATTCTTTTCATGTCTGTTTTGTCCTCTGGATTTAAGCTATGAGTGCAGTTTTATTTGATAATTTATTGAAAAATGATGTCAAGGTCCTTTCTTTGTCCATGGTTTTTAGATAGTCCAATAATTTTAAAATTATCTCTCCAGGATCTATTGGCAATCTAGTTTTTCCAATTAGATATTTCAAATTTTCTTCTATTTATTTTCATTTTTTGACTTTATTTTATTATTTCTTGATGTCTCGGGGAGTCATTAGTTTCCACCTGCCCAATTCTAATTTTTAAAGTAACATTTTCTTCAGGGAGGTACCTTTTTCCTGCATTTGACCAATTTTGTCTTTTATAAAGTCTTTCACTTTAGTGGATTTTTTCCTCCTTTTTTACCATTTGACCAATTATGTTTTTTAAAGTTGTTATTTTCTTCAATACTAAATAAATACTAAATAATACTATAAAGATAAAAATGTGCCTCTATTCCCCAGTTTTTAATTTTCTTCAACAATTTTCTCATATCACCCATTTCTTTTTTCAATTTTTCTTCTGCCACTCATTTCTTTCTTTACGTTTTTTAGGAATTCTTGTTATATTTGGGTCCCATTTACATTTTCTTTTAGGTTTTTTGGTAGTTGTTTTCACATTGTTGTCTTCTGAATTTTTCCCTTCCCATCGGATAGTAAGTTTTTAGTCATTTTTTTTTGTCATTTGCTGATTTTCCTAGTCTATTTCTTGACTTTGAACTTGATATTAAAGTTCAATTCAATAAAGTTATGAACTCTACTCACTTAGGAATGGGGAAGCACTGTCCCAAGATTCAGGTTTTTTCATGTTGTTATTTTCAGAACCAGTTTTTAGTGCTTTTGAGGTGGTATGAACCTGAGAGAGGTATGGACAGTGCTCTCCCAGCCTTTCACTCTGGTCTTTTCTCAGGAAAGGTCCCTTCTCTGTAGCTACAAATTCTAGTGCTCCTCTTTGCTAACAGTGACCATGGCCCCTGCTCTTTTGTGAATCTCTATAACAGGGGTCGGCAACATATGGCTATTGAGCCATATCTGGCTCTTTTGAGGGCCAGATATGGCTCTTTCTGCAGGAGCCATAAAGTCAATTTTTTTTTTTCAGGTGCTGTTACCGGAGCACGCACTGTGAGCACTGTACGGCTCTCATGAAATGACATTTTAAAAAATGTGGCGTTTATGTCTCTCATGGCCAAACAGGTTGCTGACCCCTGCTTTATAAGAACTCCTCCCCACTCTGAAATTGCAACCTAGAATTGTGTATGAACAATAAAGTGGCCAGTCAGTGCCAGCTGTACTTATGGCAAAAAAGTGTTCCTCATAATCTCTTTCTGATAATAATCTCTTTGATCTTCTTGCTATCTCTGGGTTGGAACTCCTCAAACTGCTGCTGCTACTGTTGCTGCTACTCTGTATAGGCTCCAGACAAACTTCTACCCTGGTAATATAGATCTCTCTTGCTGACTTTTGAGTTTACTTAGGCCAGAAGAAAAATCTCATCCAGACCTTTTATTGGCTCTGCTGTTCCAAAATTTTATTTGAGACATTATTTAAAGTTGTTTGGAGGCAAATGTGGGAGAGTTTATGTGGGTGGCTTTGCCTACTTTTTTCCCTTATGTGAGTGTTAGGCAGAATATTTCTTGTAGCTGTGATACTCCTTTGGTAGTCTATGCCACAATATAGGGCTTGGTGAAATCCCCAGAATGACATCTGCTAAAAAGGTATCTAGAAGTGCTCTTCAAATGTAGGGAAACCCTTCTCCATTTGGATTCTGCAATGGATATACTTCTTGATAGTGCAAGAACCTCTTGTGAGAATGTATTTCTATATTCTCTGCCTTTCTTGAAACTAATAATCAGAGAATGTTCTAAACATACATATGGAAGGAACCTTATATAATTAAATATTAAAAATGAAATTTTGCTTTGGTAACTCAAATGATAACTTAAAAAGCTTAAACAATAAATATTGTGGGTTTTTTCTGTGTAGTTAACAGCTTGAATGTGTGTGAAGATGTGGTCTATTATAGAATATGATTGGTGAAAGCCTATTTGTTTCATTCGTCCCCCACTCCCTACTCTGACATTTTTTGGATATTATCTTCTTATCTCTTGTAGCCTAGAATTACAGTTTCAGCACTGATTAGCATGGAAATTTGACCTGCTCAATTTCCCCCCACTTAGGTTAGTACATATCATGCCTCCTTGGGAGCCTGATAGCTCTCTACTCCCAGAAGGTTACCATGTTAATACCAGACTTAATGCAGACACTTTGTCCATAATGTACCCCAAACCTCTGAACTGAAGTGATCCACTAATTTCAGCTTCCCTAGCAGCAGGGACTCTAGTCATCTATTTTTACATGTAATCCTGTTCCCCTCTCATATTTTCACTTCAGGATCACTAAAGGATGCATTATATAGGTATAGATCATTCTCATAAAAATTTTAGAGATGAAATATGGTCATTGGGGTTGGTAATTATTGACATTTCCCCAATTTTCTGATTTTAAAAGATATTTTATTTGTTGTATTCCTGTTTTAAACATACTGAAAATCAATCCCTCAATGATGTCAAAACTGTCACCTTTTATACCCATTTCTTTGTATTATACTTGGTATGTTCCATCTGCTCTTTTCATATTTATCTTTTTTAGTGTGATTTTTACTTCCTTTCAATATCTGTTTTGACATAATAGCTAGTATTTATATAGAACTTTAAGGTTTATAAAATGCTTTACATGTGTTATTTCATTTAATAGCATGTCAGGGCCTGAGATACTAGAGTTCTAATATGGTGGTTCCTTTTCATCAATGAAGAAAGTTATTTATTTCAGAAACTCTTAGAAATCTATCTCTTTTTTGTTTGTTCTTTCCCTTCTAGCTTTATATGTAAATGTTCCTGAGAAAATATAATTTGAGTCTCATGACAAACTTTCTATATATGCTCACAGTCTCACTCATAACTATCCTTTTCCAAAACATTATAGAAATTTATTTTCCAAATTGATATTATTCTTAGCATCCATATCTCTTACAATGATAAGAAGATCAAGTTTTTCCTTGATGAGGTCATTCCTGGGCTTTTTGAAAGGATTTTTGTGGTGGTGAATACCTTATATCAGTGATGGGCAAACTATAGCCCACAGGCCAGATGCTGCCCCCTGAAATGTTCTATCCCACTGTTATACATTATTCCTAATCTGATGAATACAACGAGTAGGATACAATACAATGAAACATTGAAAGAGTTGCCTTAGAAACAGAATGACAGAAGAGCATTTCCTTTCCTTTGGTCCCCTCTTTAAAAAGTTTGCCCATCACTGCCTTATATCAATTAAATTTCTAGGGAAAACATGATAGTCCATTTCAATATTTTTAAAATTTTATTTCCCATTTATTATTGTCAAGAGTTTATCTGAACACTCCAAGTTTGAGTTGTTGTGGTTTCATGCAACTTCTTTTTTTCTATCTTCTTTTTCCTAACTTGTTTTTTAATTTGATCTTTGCTTTAACAACTCTATGGTACACACACATTTCAATGTAAAATGACTTCAATTGATAACCAGTCATTTTTTACCAATTTCATTTTTTTGGTGATGTTGTTCTAATGTTTCTTGATGTTCTTTTAAAAAAAAAGCGTTTGTGCTATATATACTTAATCCTTCTTTGTTATCTTAAGGCCTTTGATTTCTTTCATGTCCTAATTATGTACCACATGCTCCAAAATACTTTTCACCATCCTCCCTCAATCCTTTCATCTTTGCACTGAAGTCATTGACTATAAAGGTACATTAAAAAAAATTAAAACCTTTACCTTCCATCTTAGAATATGTATTGGTTCCAAGGCAGAAGAGTGGTAAGGGCTAGGCAATGGGAGTTAAGTGACTTGCCCAGGATCATACAGCTAGGAAATGTCTGAGGTCAGATTTGAACCTAGGACCTTCTGTCTCTAGGCCTGGCTCTCAATCCACTGATCTACCCAGCTGCCTCCTGAAGGTACATTTTGACTTAGTTTGAAAGATCTTAAGTTCTTTGTAGAATTTTTTTTTCTCGTAAGTCCCCACGGAATATAAATAACAGTTAAACTCATAATAGTTTTTTTCCTTCTTATAGTTATCATGAGGCAGTATGACCAAGTGAGTTATAAAAATATCGTCCTCATTATTATGAGTTTTCCAAAAGGAGATTAATTTAGTCTGTCATGACAGTTTCTTGATAAAGCCTTTTTAGTTCTTAGTGAATCTCCAATGTCAATACTTTAATGAAAGAGGTCTCTACCAATCATTTTGTATTTGACTCTCCAAAGAAAATTGATGAGCTTTCCTTCCATTTATATGCAACTTCCTCATTTTTGATGGTTTTCTTTGTAACAAGCATATCAATTCCAATGTGATTTGTTTCCTCCATTATTATGTAAACTCATTTTATTGGACAAAGACATCCCATTTAGAGTATCAATATCTTCATGTTCATAGACAGCCTAAAAGCTGCATGATTTTTGGTACCCTCTGTCTCCTTTTCTGCTATCCTAGCTCTATCAATATAGAAGCATAAGGGATGCTTTGACCAGAATTCATCATAGAGTAGCCAGCAAAAACTTTTGCTAGGACCACACTTGAAGCTTCTCTAGCATGGTAAAACCTGCCAGAGATTACATGCGTCATTGGCAGATTCTTCGGGAAATCTGAGTTATCTCTACAATTTAATAAGGGCTCAAAGAATATTTTCTTTGGTGTGTGATTCACAAAAATATGATCTTAGTGATCACCATTTCTTTTCTAGAGGTTCACTTTCAATATAACTATACTTGATAACTTAAACTAACTGGTACACCTTGGTGGTCTCTTGTTATTTCATTATTTGTCTTGAACTTTAATTTTCTATGAATATTTTTGTTCTTTCCTTTCTGATCTAGTTATATGGCTCTCCTTGTCAGAGTAAATGTAATTCACATAAGAATCGAGTAGTTCTACCTTTCTTCTATAATTTTTCATCCTCATTCCACTAATATAGTGATTAAGAGTAGTTATTTTCTCACTACCGTATACTGTTTCTCATTCTCCCAAGAAGACATTCATACACCAGGCCCTACAAACATAGGGAGACTTCATTTAAAGGTCCAGTGATAGGTTTATTTGTATTTCATTTGCTGGCCAGCTATCTAAATGTAGAGAGACTCACTACCAGAAGGTTGACTACTGGATGAGGAATTTTATGTTTAGAATAATTAATGAAGATTGTGTACTGAGTCACAGAAAGATTAAGATCTTTATTGGTAGAAGATATCCATACCAATGAAAAAATGCATCTTTAAGTGCAGAAGTAGAAGTGTTTTAATTTAACTTTTTAGTTTTATACCTGATCTTGATTAGACTATAAAGTCACAAAGAAAAGGGACTACATTTTTATTCCCCTACTATGATACACTGAATATTAAGTGCTCAATGAATATCCTTTGATTGATGGAATGAAGTTTGAACTTGAAATGGGATTTTCAGAGTAGAGTTGCTTCTAATGTAATTCTGCTCCCCCAGGCTGTTCCATAATGTAGCATATTTCCACATGGCCCCAAAACATAGGGAAAGAACATGATTATTCCAGGTTAGGCTAGAATTTTTTGTGAATTTATAGCATTTGAAGAATAACACATTATTACCTCCGAAAATGTGGAAATATCAACATCCTTAGAAATAAGATATTTCCAAAAATTGTTGCTTTAAATTTCCAAATTGTTATATAGACTATGAACATTATACATTCCTGTCATTTTAAACTACCTCCTTCCTGGGATAGTCATTCATTGCACAGGTGCTCAAGAAGTATGTAGTTAATTAAATGTAAAATTTAATAGATGCTTTAGAAGTACTTAAATTTCCTTTTCTTCCTAAGAAAACAACTATAGGGAATTTGACATGTGAAGACTCACTGCTATTGTGAGATAAAATTGAGAATGAGGCAGGAAATGTGGAAGCTGAAGTTTTCATGGCCCCGTTAAATTTCCAGATGTACCGGGTGGTATTTGGGATTTCTAGTTAGCTTGTTAAATATAATGCCTTCACACTACATTGCACATATGAATTCTGGGTCCCCAAGCAACCATTTCAGAAAGGATATTTTTCCTCTCTTGGTTTCTAAGGAAGTGGCTCTCCCAGGAAGAGAGCCTTTCTTCTCTGGGGATCTCTCTGTAACTCAGGAACAAACTGAAGAGTTCTGCAGCCCTCCTCCCCACTTGGTTTTATAGATTCAATATGTGAATTACAGAACAGCTGCACCAAAGTTTTATCGAGTAATCTTCCCAGTTCTGTATTCCAAGTTCTAAGTCAAGCTACTTCCTTAGGTGTAGTAAGACAAGACACTGAATTATCTTGATTTTATGAGGCTTCTACATCATAATCACCTAGAACCAGAACCAGGAAAAGTTAACTGTGTGCTCCAGATAAGGTTTGAAAATTGTACACACTTGCATTTGAAAATATTGTCTGATCATCTCCCTGTTCCCTCTGCATATCAGTGTAGAGTAGAGTGGTTGATCTACATTATTAAATGAGTGACTTGTATTATCACAACATAATGCTTTGTGATGGGATAGATGAAGTTTTTTCTGGCATCAAGACAGCTATTAAATAATATTAAATTTGTTAACTGACTATTTTAAAAAGATTAAATTAAAAAATATGCTCCTTCTTTTCCCCCTTCCTCCATGTACATCCCTTTACTCTTGTTTGGTATGCGGTATACTAATCATGAAACTATAGGTTATTTCATCAAGAGCTTAAGGGAGCTTTACAGATCATTTCAAAGATGAGGAAACCAAGACCTAAATAAGGCAAATCACTTGCTGAAGGTCATATTAACTAGAAAAACTTGAATTTGAAACCAAGTTTTTTTGACTCCAAATTCTATATTCTTTCTACTATATCATATTGCCCATCCAAAGTTAGAGCTGGACAAAACCTCAGAGAGCCTTTAGTCTACCCTCCTTATTTTAGAATAGTTGGCAATAGTTCAGTGGGACTTTTGAGTGATACCATCCAGAAGTTTCAGAACTCAGAATTTAGCATGAATGTTTTCATGAATGACATAGGTGATGAAATCTAAAAATATGTTTATTAAATATGCTGCTGGTGCTAGCTAAGATTAAGTGGGGGGAGTTTCTAGAGCTTTGGAGGAGTTTAAAAATATGAAAGACCCCCTTGATGATTGATAAAGGAAGTAAATATGGATCAAACAATCAAAGAATTATAAATTTAGAGCTGACTAGAACCATAGAGCTCATCTGGTCTACTTCTCTCATTATATTAGGGTCATTTTTTAAAACAGAAAATAAATCAAATGAACACAGAACAGAAATGGTGCAGGCTGGATGAAAAAAGAGTTTAGGTGTCTTAGAGCTAACTAAACTGAAATTCACATTGAAATTCCATTTTGAATGATAACAGCTCTTTCCCAAACAATCCATGTTCTTGACCAATTTTTGCCAACCCCATAAAAGGCTTTGTGGTGTAATGGTGAATCTTGTATTAATCATCAAGAAACCCAGGAAATCATGTCTAATTCTGGTCTTATCACTAATTATCTAGGTGACCTTAAGTGAATCATGTAACATCTTGGAGTATTGTTTTCTTCACACTCACAGGGTTCACAAACAATGTAAAGATACCCTGAAAAATAGACATATAACGAATATTCTATTTTTTGTCTTCTCATTGGATGGGGTGGGTGGAGTATAGAGAGGGAGAGAATTTGGAATTAAAAATAAAAATTACAGTATGCTTTCTAGATATAATACAATAATATTTGAGCATCTAGTAATTCCCAGTTTTTGAAAAAGAGTACCTAATTTAGTTAGTATTTCCCATTTAAGATACATCAAGCCCCACTTGGAACTTATTTTCTTAATTGCTTTCAACCCTTCTTCTCTTTTTTTCTCTTGCCTGTCAGTGTCCATTTGAGACTTGTTGGTTGATGGGCTTTTTTCTCTTGGTGCTCAGAAGCACCCCAGAGTAGCATCATGATTTCAGCTTCAATAAGACCTCTTGAAGATCATAGGGAAAAAGACATGTAAAAACATATTTATAGTCATGCTCTTTGTGGTGGTAAAAAACTGAAAAACGAGGGTATGCCCTTCAATTGGGCAATGGCTGAACAAATTGTGGTATATGCTGGTGATGAATGCTATTGTGCTCAAAGGAATGATGAACTGGAGGAATTCCATGTGAACTGGAATGACTTCCAGGAACTGATGCAGAGTGAAAGGAGCAGAGCCAGAAGAACATTGTATACAGAGACTGATACACTGTGGTAAAATCAAAAGTAATGGATTTCTGTACTAGCAGCAATGCAATGACCCAGGACAATTCTGAGGGATTTATGGAAAAGAATGCTACCCACATTCAGAGGAAGAACTACAGGAGTGGAAACACAGAAGAAAAACAATTGCTTGAATACATGGGTTGATGCGGACATGATTTGGGATGTAGACTCTAAATGACCACCCTTATGCAATTATTAATAATATGGAAATAGTTCTTGATCGATGACACATGAAGAAACTAGTGGAAATGTGTGTCAGCTATGGAGGGGTGAGGTTGGGAGGGTGGAGGGGGGAATAAGAACATGAATCATGTAACCATGGAAAAAATTTTTCAAAAATATAAAATTTAAATAATAATAAAAAAATAAAACCTCTTGAGACCTTTGGAATTCCAGTGTTTCCTGGATATGGTCCTCTTAATTGACTATACTGCCCATTATTCATTGCATGGCATTTCCACAATTTTCATCTTTATTCTGTTTATGTTATTACAATCTGATCCCCTATTGTTTTTTCCTTTGCTTGGGCATGGTATATGTTTTCACCATACTGTTTCCTTTTTTTTCCATCCTCACCATGACTCCTAAATGTGGACTAATTTTACCACCTAGGACAACGACCCTACCATTTTCTTTGCAGACATCTACTTTTTCTTTACATATTTTGTTATTCTGAGTATTCCATAATAAAAATGAATCAATCAGTCAACAAATTCTGATTCACCACCTACTGTGTATTGTACTACAATGATATATACAGAAGATGTAGAAGACATCTTCAAGGCTTATAGGGTAGATAGTCTTAGCCCATATGAAACTGTTAAAGAGCAATTCATGTTAATAACTCACATTTATACAGCATTTTAAGATAACAATACTTTTTCCCTCGCCATAACCATTTTAAGTAATAAAAGTATTATTATTACTATTTTATAGATAAGGAAATTGAGGTTTAAAGAGATTAGCATTATACAGGGTCATATAACCAGTCAAACCCACATTATTCTTTTTTTTTTTTTTTTTTTTTTTTTAAACCCTTACCTTCCGTCTTGGAGTCAATACTGTGTATTGGCTCCAAGGCAGAAGAGTGGTAAGGGTAGGCAATGGGGGTCAAGTGACTTGCCCAGGGTCACACAGCTGGGAAGTGTCTGAGGGCAGATTTGAACCTAGGACCTCCCGTCTCTAGGCCTGACTCTCAATCCACTGAGCTACCCAGCTGCCCCCCAAACCCACATTATTCTTGACCTCAGTTTACTTCCCCATTTGTATGCTACTGACAAGAAATGGTTGAGATCACTATGAGCTAGAGACAGCTTCATGGAAGAGGACTTGAAGTTTTAGTAAGATTTGATAAAAAAAGGGACAGTGAAGTTATGGCTTTGATTCAACAGGAAAGTTTATTGGTAAGAAAGGAGATCAAATTCAATAGGTAGGATAAGGCTAGGTTCTGTAATATTTTATTCTTTGACAAAGGATATACCTCAAAACCAATCTCTACCTAATTCTTTTTCCCTTTTCTACTCCTTTGCTTTAAGATACTAAAATAATAATCAACTTGTCCCCATTGTCTCCAGGAGTGATTTTGGATAAATGCAGCTCTGGGTTTTGTGAAGTGCTTTGGAATAATTAGTATGTTACAGCCCAAAGGGGTCTTGGATAAATGAAGTTCTGACATAGAGCTGTGTGGCCTTAGGCAAATTACTTATCTTCCCTTAGTGTCAGTTATATCATCTGCAAAATGAGGGCATTAGAATAGGTGGCCTCTAAGATTCCTTTCCCCCAACCAGATCTCTAATTCTAAAAACTTTTTGGTTTATGAGTTGGCAAATGTAGATCTGTTATTCCCTATCCAATTAATCAAAAGTAATTTATTATTAAGCACTTACTTTTTTCTAGGAACCATGTCAAATATGGGGGATAAGAGAAAGGAAGAAAATAGTCTCTCTCCTCAAGGAGTTTACATTTATTTGGGGGAGAAAACATGCAAACAAGTACTACATACATAGAAGATATATACAAGGGCAAGGAGAGATAATTCTAGAGGGAAAACACTAGTAGTTGGTGTGCATGGGAAAGGCCTTTTACAGAAAGTAGAATTTGACCTATTTTTTAGGGGCATCCAGAAAAACTAGGAAATGGAGATGAGAAGGTGGAGAATTTTAGGTATGAGAGATAGCCCACGAAAAGGCTCTTAATTAGGAAATGGTTTGTCCAGTTTGAGGAAAATCACTCAAGTTTGTATTCACCATAAGGTAGTGAGCTGATGCAGAAGAAAAAGGTAAGGGGAGAAGATTGGAACTAAGACCTTTAATGTCCATACTCATCACTCTTTATTGACACCAGTCTCCTTTCTGATGCAAAGGTGGGAGAAGTTTCAGATTGTGTTGTAAACCCAAGATATTTTATTTGATTTCTACAGTTATAAGAATAGACAGACAAAATGGCAGTGGATGGAATGTTGGACTTGGATTTAAGAAGACTCCTATTTATGAAGTTTATTAGCTATATGACTACTTTATAATTTATTTGGTCTCAAGCAACTTTCTAATACTATTCCATAGAGGAGTTGAAATTTGTGTAACAGAGGGAGTTCTCTTAAAAATGAAACCCCAGGTCCTTGATGTTTTGGCATAAATACAATGATTCTTCAATTAATGAAGAGAGTGAGATGTGTTGTAATGACATACTTCATTATTATAAATAATTTTTTCAGAGGCAGAAAAAACATTGAACGGTTTAAGAGACGTAAGTTCTAGGATGTAGATTCTCTCTCCATTGAACTTTGATTAGTCATTCTGTTCATTCTCTTCAGGTAAGTTGGGTTGAAGGCCCATAAAATTCTTGGTCCATGCATAGGTTGTTTCCAACTGTATCAGGATTTTTCCCCACCTAGTGACATAAAGGTCACATAAAAGTATGACTTCCTCTGTTGCCAGATAATGTGTACACTGAGAAAATGACTGGAGCCAAGCAGTTGGTATACCTAGGACTGGTATAATTAGTAATGATTTTTCACTTTAAAGTTCACAAAAATTGTTTTATTATTAATCCTACATAATTTGATCCTTACAAGAACTCTGTGGGGATAGGTGTTATTATTATTTCCATTTAATAGATGAGGAAACTTAGGCTGAGAGATTAAATGACTTGTTCAAGATCACACAGCTAGTATCTGGTGTAATCTGAATGTAAGTCTTTCTAACTCTATCCACTATCGCCTAATTTTTTAGCATGTACCCAAGAAAGCAATGCTGAATCCTCTCTAACATTAGTGACCCATGTCAGAAGAGACCAGAACTTCCCTCATTCATTTCTGCTTCTAGGAAAACTTTGTTAAAAATAATATTATTTCTAGAGTATTCGTTAGTTGAAGTATGCCTTTATTCAATTTCAAGCCATATCTCTGGGGTAAGAGAGGAGATGGTTTGCAGTTTTTTGTTGATTCAGAACTGCATAAATGTATCCAAGGATGGAACTTGGCCCTGAAAAAACAGTATCATAAAAAAAGAAGTGATTTGTTTGAAATAAAGAATAAAAGGCATGAAATTAAGATCACTTTTCATTACATTCATTAGGTTGGGAAGAATTAGGGAAAGGAAAATGTTTTTGATTAACAAAGATAGCCCAGGAGCAGAAAATTTTGCTAGATCAATGTTTAGGTCATGATATGAAAGGAAGGCAGGGCATGTTAAGAACAAAAGTCTAGAAGGTCATTAAGGAATTATAGAGGGACCTTGACCTAGGCCTGGTGCTAGGGATAGTGTTGCCTACTTGACCTCATCCTCTGGGCCAAGACAGGGTTGCTGCTTCTTAGGTCTATGTGGAGCACATTTCATAGGCTGTGTTGAAGAGGGTCTGTCTATTAGTACACCAGAAACTCTAGTAACCTCTGGAGGGTTTGGGAGCCTAACAAAAGGGAGAAGTAGTCAAAATGTTTATGTAGGGAGAGCTGCCTTAAAAGTTTAGTGTGTGTATGCCTGGAATTTAACCTCATGCAAGTGGAAGTTACTTTCTCTTTTAAAGGTTTTAGATTCTGACAGGAATAGAGACTTTTAGTGGCAAAGAGTCTAACTTGAGGCTCTGGTTTCAAGCTTGGGGAAAACAAGGTTAAAGAGAGATCCTTTAGGTGCTAAAGACCCTCCAAAATGGCGTGAATTTATAGAGTGTTTATTTCTGGGTCTGACCATTCAACCAATTGTGAATTCCTTTTATTGTATTATCTAGTTTATTTCCCTTTGTCTGTGAGCAAGTTGGATTTATAAGAAGGATTTAAGAACGGTTCAACATTGGACAGACAATATAATCGCATTAAAGAATAAAAAAAATTATTGTAAAAATAGATGAAAGAAGTCCTTGACAAAATAGGACATTAAAGAATAAAAAAAATTATTGTAAAAATAGATGAAAGAAGTCCTTGACAAAATAGGACACTCATTTATGGTAAAAATACTAAAAAGAAGAGTAATAGAAGATCATTTAAAATATACTATCATATCTATCTCTCTTTTCATCTGTCTTAACTTTCTATATTTATATCTATGTATCTAAACCCAAAAGCTAGCATTATTTGCAATGGGGAGACACTGGAAGCTTTACTAAAAAAAAGAGGGATAAACTAGATTATACTCCCTCCCCAGTATTCACCATAGTTCTGGAAATATCCTTATTTCCAATAAGGATAGCAATAAGATAACATTAAAAGATAAAAGATATCAATATTATGAGATAAGATATTAAATTATTCCTATTTGTAAACAACATCATAATTTTCTTTTAAAAACCCAACAGTTAGCAAAGAAATTAACCAAGATAATTATAGCTTTAGTAAAGTATCAGGACATAAAAATAAATCCACAAAAATAATCAGGACTTCCATAGATCGATAACAAAACAAGAAAGAAATGACAAATAAATACCATTTAAAATAATTATAAAATATCTGGGAGTCAACCTCCTAAGACTTTATTTACAATATCTATAAATGGGGAACCTAGGTGGCTCAGTGGATAGAGTCAGACCTGGAGACAAGGTTCTGTTCCAGTTCTGTTCTATTCTGCTCTGAGACCAGTTCAACTTTGGAATCAGAAACTTACTAACTACATAACTCTGGGCAAGTCACCTAACCTGGTTTGCCTCAATTTCCTCATCTGTAAAAAGAGCTGGAGAAGGAAATGGCAAACCTTTGCCATGAAAACCCCTAATGAGATTTGAAGAGTTTGGCATGACTAAAATGATTGAACAACAATAACTTTATATATATGACCTATGGACATAGCTAATGTGAGAATGTGTTTCTTTTGAATAAATGTATTTATTGTAATTTATTACATATTTATAAACTAAATATGAAAGGGAACATAATTTAAAAATTTGGAAGAAGATGAAAAGGAGCTTTCACTACTGTAACTAATTAGTCTAGTTCTTAGTCAAACAAGGTGCAAAGGAGATTACAAAAGATAAAATGAAAAATTTTAATAAGAAAATCAACAATACATGTCTAAACCAAGCCAAGGCTGAGGAGGATATATCAGTAATATGTAGCTTTTAAGATTGCCCACAAAAAGTCTTTGAACTTAAATGTATCCGTAGCCTACAACTAATTGGGAGAGAATATAAATTTAGATTAGACATCATTCTGCTCTGAAGGATTTTAGAGACTACAAAGAATAACATTATGTTGTATAGGTTATTAATAGACTACAGTAGAATATGGTATGCTATGGAATGGTACAGCACATCATAATATACAATCTATACTAAACTAAGAAAGGGTTCACATATTTTGCTAAACTAATAATTATATAATCTCTAAATAAGTTTTGTTTGTAACCATGTGTATATTTCATTTCATCCTATGTTGATTTGTCTTAGATTTGGAAACTATGTATGTATGTTGTTTTAAATTTATACTCATTAAAGATTTTGCTTCCTTTCTTAAAAAATGGGTTGTATAGCACAGTATGAGATAGCTCTCAGGAATAAAGGACTATGGCTATTCATAGAGAAGTGGAAATAGGAGGACCTGGGTACTACATTTAGCTCTGATTTACTATGATATACAGAGGTTGAGCTTGCTTAAGACCAAGAGGCAGCTCAGGGCAATCATAGGAGTAACGAGTTTCTGTAGAAACTGGATTCCAGGTTATGCTCTCATAGCTAAACCTCTGATAGAGCTAACCAGGAAGGAAGTTCCAGAGCTGTTAAAATTATCAAAAGACCATATCCATGCAATAGAAAAATTAAAATCACTTACTCTATCAGCTCCAGCCCTAGGTATCCCTGATCATGACAAACCATTCCTCCTTTATGTACACTAGGACAAAGGGATAGCCTCTAGTGTTCTCACACAATCATTCGGGAATACTCTAAGACCAGTTGCCTATTACAGCTTGAAACTAGATTCAGTAATCTGTGGAATGCCAAGCTGCTTGAGAGCTATTGCTGCTGTAGCCATCATGATTAGAAAAGCATCTTCCTTGGTATTAGGGGGTGAACTGAAACTATTTTCCCCACACCAGGTGGAATCTACACTAAGAAACACCACACTTCAAACATTCACATCCCAAAGACTATCACAATACCAAGCAATCTTGTTGGCTAATGAAAACATAACTTTTCACCAGTGTAGAAACTTAAATCCTGTGACTCTGATCCCAGATTTACCTCTGGAAGGAGAAAGTCTACACATCTGTGAGGACACACTTAACATCATGCACAAAACAAGGGCACATTTATTCAATAAGCCCATGGAAAACCCTGATTTGACATTATTCACAGATGGATCGTCATATTTGGTAGACAATCAGAGATTTACCAGAGCAGACATAGTGACAGCCTCCAAGACCCTTTGGTACTCATCATTGCCACCTACTATGAGTGCTCAAGGGGCAGAATTAGTTGGATTGACTCATGCTCTGAAGCTTGCTGAAAACCGGAAAGTGAACATTTTTACCAATTTGTGGTATGCATTTGGAGTCGTACATCATTTGGGTGAACTCTAGAAAAATCGAGGCTTCGTTACATCCAATGGGAAACAGATAGTATATGGGAATTTAATAAATCAGTTGTTAGACGCAATCCAATTACCAGCCCGAGTGTCTGTCATTCATTGCAAGGCTCACACCAAGATCCAAGGGCCAGTGGAATCAGGGAATAGACATGCAGATATCATAGCCAAATTTGTGGTGAGGTATGCACCAAGTACAATTCTAAACTTATCTTTGGTGGAGGAAGATGATCTCAAAAACGCATACTCCCTAAAGGAAGTGAAGGATTGGAAGAAACATCATGGTGTGTACTTAGCTAACAGAATTTGGCTGGGGGCAAATGGAAAACCTATGTTGCCCAGATCCCTGTATTTCACCTTCTGCAATGCATTACACCAAAAGGGGCATTATGGAAGTCTGGGCATGGCAGATTCTATAACTAGGTATTGGAATGCAAGGGGCATATATGAAGTTGCTATGAGAGTTTCTCAGAGGTGCAGAATTTGTATGCAATTCAACCAGTCTGTTACAAAAGTCCACAGTCTGGGAGGCAAACTGCTAGTCTATACACCATTCAAATGTTCACAAATTGATTACATCACCATGCCAAAATGTCAAGGTTACAGATATGCATTAGTGATAGTGGACAGACTAAAGAAATGGCCAGAAGCTTTCCTAGCCAAATGCAACACTTAAGCGTTTGTTGTGAAAGTCTTACTGAGAGATTTAATACCCAGATTCTCTATTCCATTACATATTGCTTCAGATTCTGGTTCCCACTTCACGAATAATATTTTAGCTACAGTATATGAGATATTAGGAGTCAAACAACATCTACACTTGATATACAGACCACAATAGAATGGACAGATTGAATGAGTGAATAAATATTTGAAGACTCTAATAGCTAAAATCTCTGTAGAATCTCATATGAAATGGCCTGATACATTACCGTTGGCACTATTCCATTTCAGATGCTAACCCAACAGCATTACTCACTTATCACCATTTGAAATGCTGTATGGCCATCCACTGTACCATGGTAAGTCATCTCAAAGCATTCATAAATTATCACACCTGGGTATGGAATACAAACTGTATGAGCACACTAAATTACTCAAACAGTGCTTAAATCAACTTCATAAACTAGGCTTAATACATCAAAGAGTTCCCTTTGATTTTACTCTACGCAACTTCCAACCTGGAGATTATGTTTATATCAGAAACTTCACTAGGAAGTCTGTGTTAGAACCCAAGTGGCATGGTCTATCCCAAATTATTTCGACAACTCCTAGTACTATCAAAGTTAAAGAGAGGGATCATTTGTTCCATGTCACTCATGTCAAGCCGGCAAAAGATATGTCCCAACAACAACCACAAGACCCAGTCATTATATAACACAAAGATCAATTAGCACCAGTCAGCCAAATAAGTCCATAGAAAGTCACACTCTATACATGAGACCACAGAACCAGAGCAGCAATCAAAACAACAATCAGAGCAAGAATTAGAACCAGAATCAGACCAAGAGCCAGTGAATAGCCAGATATTACATCAAATTTTATACCCAAATGATTATCCCAAACCCAATTACAACTTAGAAGAATCATCCATAAACCATTATTATAATGAAAAGGAATCAGTGGTAGAAGACACAACATTTGATTTGCAATCAATCCAAGACCTAGACACTGACATCAACAAATAAATGAAAGCACAAAAGACATTATGATGAACTCTCTTGTTACCTGTAATCATCTTTATTAAACCGCAAGAAAAAAAGAAAGAAGAAAAGATTAATCATGTTTCATGGACATTTGAATTTTGTTCCTGACACAAGTCAACACACCAGAATATCAGTTCCAGTGCAAGTTGACAAGCGCGTGGGTAACATCAAACGGCACAAGGAAGGCGTTGCTGATTTCACAGATCATTGCAAGGACAGCAAACCCGAGGACTATAAAAGACATCTGTGACCAAATACACAATCAGTGTATGGGACAACAACACTGTGAAGAGGAGCACCTGATCAGCGTTGGACCCATGCATTGGACTACACAACTTATACCCAACAGAATTCTCACTGCATCCGACACTTTAGATTCCATCTACACAGTACCTGCAATTTGCAGAAGAATTTCGATGGAGTAAGTATGTAATACTTCATTACACGGGTAGGTCACACTGGACAACACATAGGGCATTTTTCTGACTTCACATCTACATGTGAAACACTAACACTTAAGAGAGAATGATTTGTCTGCCTTAGTACAGAGTTTTCCTCTTACTTTGGTTCAGACACCTACTCAAATCATCTGACAAAGAATGTATATATGTAAATGTTTGCTTACTAATCCTTAGCAATAAGTTTTACTAACACACAGGGACAGTTAGTTAGTCTGATAAGTTAGAACAGGGACAGAATTTTCTCAACTTTCTTTGTAAATATTGTACATTGCTTAAGTCTATGGTTTAACCAAAATGACTTATAAATAGCATTAGGCTTATTTATTCTTACTAATGCTTCTAACATAGGCATAAGTGTACTAACATATTGATATACTAACTTTAGGAAAATGTATTAGAAACTAGAAGCTTAGATGGCAGAAATTTTCTTAGTTAATACTTTTGATATTAGTTCATGAAATTAGAAAAGTACATAGATAGAATTTATTACTTTGCTGTAGTTAGCAAATGTTAGCTTTAAGACTGTTTGTGAATGTTTGCATTTAATCTGTTTTTCCTTTCTGTTCAAAAATTTTGCAAAACTGAGATCCCCATTTCTTTCCTATGCCTTTCCCATAACCCATCTATGTTTTAGCTTAGATTAGTTTTAGCAGAGATTAGGAGCTAGAAAACCCCTTTTCTTATTTTACAAAACTTAGTTAAGGATGAGAGTATAGTTATAGTTTAGCTTAGAGTAAGAGTAGAATCCCTTTAGATCTTAGCAACCAGGAAATGTTGCAAGGTGCAAATTTCCTAAAGACAAATGAGCAGATTATAATGCAGGATTCCAGTAAAAGCCCTTGCTTTTACAAACCAACTGTAATAGCTTGTCAGTTCAAAAGGGTTTAGAATGTTCAACCAGCTTGGGGGATGGGCTCACTGGAAAACTGTTAGAGCTAGGCTATAAATAGCCCTGAAGTTCCAACTGAAAGGGCCTTTTGCCTTTGGGGCACCTTGGACCTGGTCTGTTCTTTCTAGATCTCTCCCTGACCTCTCCATTACATACTGCTATTTTCCCTGGATTTCCCCATTGGGCCCTGGGAGGAAGGGTGGTTTGGTGGTAGGACATCATGGTTTTAGCTTCTGTAGGAAGGAAGGACAAAATAAATCAAGCCATCCCTTTATCTAGTGATCTGATAAAATACCTTTACCTCAGGGCAGTGAAACCTTTCCTGACTGAGAGAGCAGGCCTCTCTGTCTGACCCTCTCCTGTATCCCTTCCCCCAGCACTAGCTTTCTCCCTAGCAGCAGTCACAAAACTCTAAAACCCTTTTTCCCTCTGATTATCCCTGACATCAATAAATCCCCTTTGATATCTATACAAAAGCCTCTGGTGAATCATTATACTTGACATTAGGGCAAAGGCTGAAGAGGGAAGAATAACTTTACTTTTATTTCTTGAGGGCAAAACTGGGCATCCATTTTGGGCAGGAAGTAGCCAGCAGAGACTTTCTGTAGATTTCAGTTTGACTGGCAGGGAGGAGCCTCTTGTCTCCTCCCTCAAGGGACCTGAGAAATTAACAACAAAAACTTTTGAGCCAAATCCATACTACTTCTGGCTGACTCAATTCTTCTTGTATCACAGAGATAGCCCCTGCCTGAAGGACCCAGCCTATTTCTTCCCAGTACCTATCCTCTGTCTCTAGCCTCAGAGAGCATCCCTTCCTATACTCCCCAATCATCCCTTACCTTACTATATTCCTAATCCTAATTCCTTCCTTCCCACAACATATCTATTTTTCTTTATAACACTCATTACGTAGGGCAGGGTTAAATTAGGTGCTGAGAGAATTTAGGTTCTCTCCAGATCTAAATTCTGTGATCTAATAAAACACAATAAGTGCTTTAGAGAACTGTAAGATAGAATGCTTTACAGTGCCTAAAATGAAAAGTGGTTTTCACAAGTGGTTTAGGGAAAACTTCATGGTAGAGATAAGTATTGGTAACTGAGCTATTATCATTGCACTATATTAAGTACAGGGTGGCAAGTTGCTGGCAAAATCATCTGTAGAACAAGTTGAAGCAGTAGTTTAGGCACTTAAAAAAAAGAAAGAGACTTCCGGTTAAGATGGCAGCAGAATAAGGAGCAGCAGCTTGATCTCTCCTAACCAAAGCATACAGGACTCCTCAAGGGGACATAAAAACGAATCCAGATGAATGAAGGGACCCCACAACAGGGCGCAGCATTGAAGGTATGTGGAATCGGGGCATTTGAACACTATAAAGGGGTGAAACAGCTCTCACTAAAATGCGAGAAGAAGAAGCACCTCCCCCACCCCCCACACCACATACAACTCAGAGGCCAGCGCACAAGAGTTAAAGCAGGTTTGGGGCACCCATTAAGTCACTGGCAGCTCCAGGGCTTGTTCCTGAGAACAGTAAGACTTAGGACCCCAAGAGGCTAAAGAACATGCACAGACTTTCCCAAGCATCTGCGCGGGTGAAGACATTGCCCTAGGCAAGGACAAAGATCTTGAGCGCAGGCTTGAACCATGAGTGGGGACCCTGTGCAGACGGGAACTCAACTGTGGAAGCAGCACCCTGAGACTGCTGAAGGAGCCTCGGGCAGAGGGGCAGACTAGGGACAACCAGGAGGCTTGACTCCGAGAACAACGAGACCTGAGACCTCAGGAGCCTAGACAGCGCAGACAGACCCTGAATGTGAGAATGAAGCGCAGAAGGCGCTGGGTTAAAAATGATGGCAAGCCAAAATCGGGAAGCCCAGAGGAAAAAGATTATCAAGAAGAACTCTGGAACATTCGACAACTTTTACACAGAGAAAATCCAGATAACAGAGGAGGACAAACAAGAAATCATAACCAAACCTTACCAAAACAATGAAAACTGGTCACAAGCTATTGAAGAGTTCAAATCTGAGATGATGAAAAAGATGGAAGAGATCTGGCAAGAAAAATAACAGGTTAAAAGTCAGAATTTTGCTATTGGAAAGTGAGGCTCAGAAATCAAATGAACTGATAAGCAAATTGAACACCAGAAATGACCAGATTGAAAAGGAAAACCGAAAGATCATAGCCGAAAACCAGTCCCTAAAGGCTAGAATTGAGCAATTAGAAGCTAATTATCTCTCAAGACAACAAGAACAAATAAAACAAAGTCAAAAGACTGATAAAAAAGGAAACATGAAATATCTCAATGAGAGAGTGACAGACCAAGAAAACCAGTCTAGAAGAGACAATTTGAGAATCATTGGCCTTCCAGAAAAAGCAGAAATTAATAGAAAGTTGGACTCCATACTAAAAGAAATTATTCAGCAAAATTGCCCTGAAGTTCTACAAGAGGGCAATGTAGACATTGAAAGGATCCATAGATCACCCTCTACACTAGACCCAGAAAGGGCAACACCCAGTAATATAATAGCCAAATTCAAGAGCTTTCAAATAAAAGAAAAAAATCTTACAAGAAGCCAGAAAGAGACAATTCAAATATCAAGGAGCACCAATCAGGATCACACAGGATCTGGCAGCCTCTACACTGAAAGACCTCAAGGCTTGGAATATGATATTCAGAAAGGCAAAAGAGCTGGGCCTTCAACCACGGATCAACTACCCATCGAAACTGAATATATACTTCGAGGGGAAAGTATGGGCATTCAACAAAATTGAAGATTTCCAAGTATTTGCACAGAAAAGACCAGGACTAAATGGAAAGTTTGATATCCAACCAAAAAAATCGAGAGAAACATGAAAAGGTAAATAAGATAGAGAGGGGAAAGAAAGAAAACTCATATTTTTTTAAATTTGACTCTTTAAGGGCTTCAATAAGATCTAATTATCTGTATTCCTATGTGGAGAAATGCTATGTATAATTCTCTGTAGTGAACTCTATTCACTATTATAGCAATCAGAAGAATAATTCATAGGGAGAGGACAGAATACTAAATGGTCTAAGATGACATGGGGGGTGGGAAAGAGTGGGGTGAATAGTAGGGGACACCGAGAGAAACTTGAGTGAATAAGAAAAATAGGTTATTCTATTATACACAAAGAGGGCATGGGAAGGGGAGGGGACAAATGCTATTATAAGAAGGAGAGGAAGAGAGCATTAAGAAGTAATATTTAAACTTTACTCTCAGTGAAATCAACCCAGAAAGGGAAGAGTAGCTTTATTATCCATTGGGATAAAAAACTCTATCTAACCCTACTAAGAAAGTCAGAAGGGATAAACCAAGGGGAGCAGGAGAGTGGGGAGGTCAAAAAAGGGAGGGGAGAAGAAGGGGGAGGGAATTCATTAGGCCTTTAAAAATAAAAAGAGGGGAATAACAAGGGAAGGGGTAGAAAGGGAAGTTAATTAAGGGAGGGGATAAGGGATGCTGGCTCAAAGCAAACCACTGGTTTAAAAGAAAATAGTGTAAGAAGAAGGGGTGGGACTAGGAGCGGATACAAAAATGTCAGTGAATGAACACTGATAATTGTAACTCTGAATGTGAATGGGATGAACTCGCTCATAAAACGGAAGCAAATAGCAGAGTGGATCAGAAACCGAAATCCTACCATATGTTGTCTACAAGAAACACATATGAGGTGGGGAGACATACACAAGTTTAAGGTTAAGGGCTTGAGCAAAATCTTTTGGGCATCAAAGGAGAAAAAGAAGGTAGGAGTGGCTATTATATCTCTGCCAAAGCCAAAGTAAAAATAGATATGATTAAGACAGAGAAGGTCATTACATCCTGATTAAAGGCAGTATAAACAATGAGGAAATAACACTGCTCAATATGTATGCAACAAGTGGTATAGCATCCAAATTCATAAAGGAGAAACTGGCAGAGCTCAAGAAGGAAATAGATAGTAAAACCATAACAGTGGGAGATCTAAATATTTCTCTTTCAGATCTAGATAAATCAAACCAAAAAATAAATAAGAAAGAGATAAGAGAGGTGAAGGAAGTCCTAGAAAAATTAGATTTAATTGATATGTGGAGAAAAATAAATAGGGACAAGATGGAATACACCTTCTTTTCAGCTGCACATGGTACATTCACAAAGATTGACGATGTAATAGGGCATAGAAACATTGCAAACAAATACAAAAGAGCAGATATAATAAATGTAACCTCAGATCATAATGCAATAAAAATAATAATTAGTAAGGGCACCTGGACAGGCAAATCAAAAACTAATTGGAAATTAAACAATATGATTCTCCAAATCCAATTAGTCAAAGAAGAAATCATAGAAACAATCAACAATTTCATGGAAGAAAATGACAATGATGAGACATCCTACCAAACTGTGTGGGATGCAGCCAAGGCAGTACTCAGGGGGAAATTTATATCCTTGAGTGCATATATTAACAAATTAAGGAGGGCAGAGATTAATGAATTGGGCATGCAACTCAAAAAATTAAAAAGCAAGCAAATTAAAAATCCCCAGATGAAAACTAAATTAGAAATACTAAAAATTAAGGGAGAAATTAATAAAATCAAAAGTAAAAGAACTATTGAATTAATAAATAAGACTAGAAGCTAGTATTTTGAAGAAAAAAACAGATAAAATAGACAAAGTACTGGTCAATCTAATAAAAAAAGCAAAGAAGAAAACCAAATTGACAGTATCAAAGTTGAAAAGGGAGACCTCACCTCTAATGAAGGGGAAATTAAGGCAATCATTAACAACTATTTTGCCCAATTATATGGCAACAAATATAACAATTTAGGAGATATGGATGAATATTTACGAAAATATAAATTGCCTAGATTAACAGCAGAAGAAATAGAATACCTAAATAATCCCATATCAGAAAAAGAAATTGAACAAGCCATCAAAGTACTCCCTAAGAAAAAATCACCAGGGCCTGATGGATTCACAAGTGAATTCTATCAGACATTCAAAGAGCAACTAATCCCAACTATACAAATTATTTGATATGATAAGCAAAGAAGGAGTCCTAACAAATTCCTTTTATGACACAAATATGGTTCTGATTCCAAAGCCAGGTAGACCAAAAACAGAGAAAAAATACTATAGACCAATCTCCCTAATGAACATAGATGCAAAAATCTTAAATAGAATACTAGCAAAGAGACTCCAGCAAGTAATTAAGAAGATCATCCACCATGATCAGGTGGGATTTCTACCAGGAATGCAGGGATGGTTCAACATTAGGAAAACCATCCACATAATTGACCATATCAACAGTCTAACAAACAAAAATCACATGATTATCTTAATAGATGCTGAAAAAGCCTTTGACAAAATACAGCATCCATTTCTATTGAAAACACTGAAAAGTATAGGAATAGAAGGACCTTTCCTAAAAATAATAAACAGCATATACCTAAAACAATCAACAAACATCATATGCAATGGGGATAAATTAGAAGCCTTCCCAATAAGATCAGGAGTGAAACAAGGATGCCCATTATCACCTCTACTATTCAACATAGTACTAGAAACACTAGCAGTAGCAATTAGAGAAGAAAAAGAAATTGAAGGTATCAAAATAGGCAGTGAGGAGACTAAGCTATCACTCTTTGCAGATGATATGATGGTCTACTTAAAAAATCCTAGAGAATCAAATAAGAAGCTGGTAGACATAATCAACAACTTTAGCAAAGTTGCAGGATACAAAATAAATGCACATAAATCATCAGCATTTCTATATATTTCCAACACATCAGAGCAGCAAGAGGTAGAAAGAGAAACACCATTTAAAATCACCCTAGACAATATAAAATACTTGGGAATCTATCTACCAAAACAAACACAGCAATTATATGAAAAAAACTACAAAACACTTTCCAAAGAAATAAAACTGGATGTCTACAATTGGAAAGCCATTAATTGTTCATTTGTAGGACGAGCTAACATAATAAAAATGACCATTATACCCAAATTAATTTACCTATTTAGTGCCATACCTATAAAATTACCAAAAAAACTTCTTTACTGAATTAGGAAAAACTATAACAAATTTCATTTGGAATAACAAAAGATCAAGAATATCAAGGGAAATAATGAAAAAAATGTGAAGGAAGGGGGCCTAGCAGTACCAGATATTAAACTATACTATAAAGCAGCAGTCATCAAAACAATATGGTACTGGCTAAGAGACAGAAGGGAGGATCAGTGGAATAGACTTGGGGTTAATGACATCAGCAAGACAATATATGATAAACCCAAAAAGCCCAACTTTTGGGACATGAATCCACTATTTGAAAAAACTGCTGGGAAATTTGGAAAACAATATGGGAGAGATTAGGTTTAGATCAACATCTCACACCCTACACCAAGATAAATTCAGAATGGGTGAGTGACTTGAATATAAAGAGAGAAACTATAAATAAGTTAAGTGAACACAAAATAGTATACCTGTCAGATCTCTGGGAAAGGAAAGACTTTAAAACCATGCAAGAGTTAGAGAAAATTACAAAATGTAAATTAAATGGTTTTGATTATATTAAACTAAAAAGCTTTTGTACAAACAAAAACAATGTAGTCAAAATCAGAAGGGAAACAACAAATTGGGAAAAATCTTTATAATAAAAAACTCTGACAGGGGTCTAATTACTCAAATATATAAGGAGTTAAATCAATTGTATAAAAAATCAAGCCATTCCCCAATTGATAAATGGGCAAGAGACATGAATAGGCAATTTTCAGGCAAAGAAATCAAAAGTATCAATAAGTACATGAGAAAGTGTTCTAAATCTCTAATAATTAGAGAAATGCAAATCAAAACAACTCTGAGGTATCACCTCACACCTAGCAGATTGGCTAAAATGAAAGAAGGGGAGAGTAATGAATGCTGGACGGGATGTGGCAAAATTGGGACTTTAATGCATTGCTGGTGGAGTTGTGAACTGATCCAGCCATTCTGGCTGGCAATTTGGAATCATGCTCAAAGGGCTATAAAAGAATGCCTGCCCTTTGATCCAGCTATACCACTGTTGGGTTTGTACCCCAAAGAGATCATAGATAAACAGACTTGTACGAAAATATTTATAGCTGTGCTTTTTGTAGTGGCAAAGAACTGGAAAAGGAGAGAATGTCTTTTAATTGGGGAATGGCTGAACAAACTGTGGTATATTCTGGTGATGGAATACTATTGTGCTAAAAGGAATAATAAACTGGAGGAGTTCCATGTGAACTGGAAAGACCTCCAGGAATTGATGCAGAGCGAAAGGAGCAGAGCCGGAAGAACATTGTTCATAGAGACTGATATACTGTGGTAAAATCGAATGTAATGGACTTCTGTACCAGCAGCACTGCAATGACACAAGACAGCTCTGAGGGATTTATTGTAAAGATGCTACCCACATTCAGAGGAAGGCCTGCAGGAGAGGAAACATAGAAGATAAACAATTGCTTGAATGCATGGGCTGAGGAGGACATGATTGGGGATGTGGACTTGAAATGGCCACACCAATGCAAGTAACAACAATATGGAAATAGGCCCTGAACAAAGACACATGTTACAACCAGTGGAAATGTGCGTTGGCCATGGGTGGGGGGAGAGCGGGGGGTGAAGGGGAAAGTAGGGGCATGAAGCATGTAAACAGGTTAAAAATGAATATTAATAAATGTTTAAATTAAAAAAATAAAATGTCACTTTGATTATTGCTGTTATTCAGATATTTCAGTCCTGTCTGATTCTTTATGACCTTATTTGGGGTTTTCTTGGCAAATATACTGGAGTAGGTTGCTATTTCTTTATCCGGCTCATTTTATAGAAGAGGAAACTAAGTTTAACAAGATACAATGACTTGCCCAGGGTCACACAGCTAGTATGTGTCTGAAATCAGATTTGAACCCAAGAAGATGAGTCTTCTTATCTTCAGGACAGACACTTTATATCTTGTGCCACCTAAATTCACTTTGATCATAACCTACCCTTTAATGCTTTTAAGTTGTCAACAGGAAAACGCCAAATTACGGCCATAATTTATCATTCTAGTCATTCTTTTCCTATTCCTCTTCATAAGCATTACACTGAAAGCATTTATCAAATTGTGCTTTGCATGCTTTTGCTCCTGTCATCCATCCCACCCCTGAACAATATCCTCCTTACTTTCCCCATTTAAACCCTACTCATCCTAGGCCAATGCCTAGTACTACTTCCTCCTTGAAATCTGTCCTGATCAATGCAAAACACAAGTGAGCTCATCTTCCCCTGAGCTTCTACAGTGTCTGTGACTATTATTTGGCATAGTTGAAGAGTACTGAATTTGGAGTGCCCTGAAGTACACATAAAATCATGAGACTTGAACTTTAATGTGGTGCAGTGGACAGAATGCTGAACCTGGAGTTAGGAAGAGCTGAGTTCAAAACTGACCCCTGACATTTACCCTGCGTGAACTTGGGGAAGTTGCTTAACCTTTGTTGGCCCAGTTTTCTTAGCTGTAAAGCAAAGATAGTAATAGCACCAAAGTTGTGAGGATAAAGTTACTTAATTACAAAGTGTTTAGTAAAGTGCCTCTGAGGCTTCATCCAGTTCCTATGTACTGTTACATAGGTCATAGGTCATAGGAGCTATCCCAGGTACTTAGTCAATTTTTCACCCACAAAGTTTTTATCTCTTCAGGTAGTGCACACGTTTTTGGAAAACAGGGATTATATGCAATGCATCAACAAACATAGGGCTTTGCACATAGTAGGTACTCAGTATCTATTCACTTAATAGTTATACCTGAGCCATCAAGCCTGGATATCCCACAACCCATCCTTCTTCCTATTGCTTCCCTTCAACTGGGCAGAGCTGACCAGAGGGTTTTTATTATTTCAGTTTTGTTAAGTCTATGGAGCAATAAATTTATTTTAAGGCAATGATCTTGCTCTTTTCCTCTTGTTCCCATAAATTATGGCACAACAAGCCCTGCACAAATAGTTTGGTTTGATATCGCCCATTAATCTTTGCTATAATTTGTAAGCGGACTTCAGTGGAATGAACTTGGTTTTAATTAAATCTTGAAGTTTCCCAGTATTTCATAACTCTTCTTCACATTGGACTATAAAAGGAGGAGTTCATATAATTTCATGGGGAGCAATTCCCTTTACTACATATATGCAAAATATACCTCTTCTCTTAGAATTCTTGTCCTAGCCCATTTTATTTCCCTCACACTGAAACTTTTCTCTGTACTATAAAAAGAAGTGAGAGAGACTTTAAAACTTTAAGCATGGGTAATAGAAAAAAGAAATTTTTTATTAGACAGAGCAACTTTGTCAAAGGTGTCCTATAGTAGAGATAGGGAAGCCTGGGTTCTGGTCTTAGCTCTGCCAGGGAAGTACCTTGTGTTCTATTCATTACAGTGGAAATGTTTTGAAAGGAGAATCAGAGGACATGGGTTCAAATACCTAGTCTTCTATTATTTTTATACCTTTGGGCAACATACTTAACTGGTCTTCTTGTTGCCAAAATAAGAATTTTATTAAAGTGATTTTTAATATTCTCTAAACTATGTAGGTTATCAATGAGATAGATAAACTTTGATGCAGGTATAAATCTCTTTAGGTCAGAGATTCTTAATCTGTTTTCCTCTTTAGCAATCTATTGAAACCCATGGACCTCTTAGAATAATATTTTTAGATGCACAAATTAGAATACATAAGATTATAAGCAAATGGCCATTAAAGTTTACAAACCCTAGGTTAAGAATGTCTGCTTCAGGTAAATAAGTATTCCTAAAAAGTTTTTTAGAAATGAAAAAATGTACTTATAATGGTTTTAAAACAATCTTGAGAGAGAATGCTGAATTTAAAGAAATCTTGCTGATAGTTCTGATGTAGTGTGTAAAATACTTTTGTGATATCAATGATCTTTTCCTTCTCTTGTCTCTAGAAACTGCTTTGATAATACAAATCTTTCATTTAGGAAAGGCCATATTAGTGCATAAACTTAAATTGTGGTTGTCAGGTTCAGCCAAGCGAACTCTTGCTGTTGGTGTAGAATGCCATATCTCTGGTTATCATCCTTACATAGAGTCACGATTAGGTATTTTTGGGTTCTATTGTACTGCCTCTATCTTACTAGAGACTTTGAGGCTTTACTAATTCATCTGCATCTTTATCACAAGATAAATCCTTACATATCATGGAGATTTGAATTTTCTGACACTAACTTTTTGTTTTTCCCCATGTTTTTCCCCTTCCAAGGATCAATCTAATGGGGGGAGATAACTTGCAAACAATTATGCATATCTAAGATACCTATAAGGCAGTTAGGTAGCTCAATGGTTAAAGTGCTGGGCCTGGAGTCAAGAAGACCTGAGTTCAAATCCAACCTCAGACACTGACCCTACCCAAATCACTTTAATTTCTGTTTGCCTTAATCCACTAGAGAGAAATAGCAAATAGTCTATCTTTACAAAGAAAACTCCATGAACAATATTGGTGTGCTCTGGTTCACAGGATCACAAAGAGTTGAATATGATTGAAAAACCGAAGAACAACAAGCTACATACAGTGTGAATAGGAAGTAATTTCAGAGGGAAAGCACAACCAGTGAGGGGAATTGGTAAAAGCCTCTTGAAGAGATAGGATTTGAGCTGAGTCCTGAAGTAAGCCAGGGAATCTCAGAGGTAGACAAGAAGAGACAAAGCATTCAAGAAATGCTAGGAGAGGGACTAATAATGAAAAGGTAAGAAGTCAAGAGATGCATTGCCACATGAGAGGAACAGCAAAAAGGCCAGTGCCACTGGTTTGGGTACCTGGATGGGAATAATGGAAAAGAGGGAAGGAGTCTTAATAAAAGATTTTAAAAGCTTTTCCTCTTTATCTTCTTTTGGCATCCTTAACTTCTTTCTACATTTCACTCAGATGTGACCTTTTAAATAAAACCTTTCCTGGTGATCCATTCATTGGAGCTTTCTTGATAAGTTCCTTTGTATTTATTGTATATATGTATATATAATATAAAGAAATATATTTACATTTGTATTTACTCATCTGTGAAGATGTTGAATATAAGCTCTTCAAGGTAAGGGACTTTTTTGGTGGGGGAGGGAGAACTAGTAGCTATGAGAGAGGAGGAAAGGACTCATATGGATAGAAAGGGCTGCTTGAGCTAATTTTTAAAATTTTTAAAATTTTATTTTAATAACAAAATTTCCACATAAGGTTTCCAAAGTAATATGATTCGTATTGTCTCCCTCTCTTCTTCTCTCTCCCCTCCCAAAGTTGACAAGCAGTTCGGTCTGGTTTATATGTGTTTTATCAAGCAAAACACATTTCTATATTATTCATTTTTGTAGATGAATAATCTTATAAAACCAAAACCCCAAGTTATATACCCAAATAGTCAAGTGATAAATCATCTTTTGTAATCTGTTTTTATATTGAGCTAAGTTTTGAAGGAAAAAACCCTAGGTTTTAAGAAGGGGAGGTAAGGAGAAAGAATATTTGAGGCATGGAGGCTAACCTGTGCAAAGGAGAAACATGTTCTCAAGGAATCTAAAGTTTAGATGAGGAATCTAGATCTACACATCCTTACCAAGCAGTGAGCAATTAAGTTAGAAACTGTGTACTATTCTAGAAGGATGTGTGGTCAAAGTCATAAGTGAGGTCCTCAAAACATTCCTGAAATGACTAGAATTTTTACCTAAAAAAATTTGAGGTGGTTATAATGTGGAGCAGAGATTGAGGCCGGCCCACAAAGAATGTTGGCTTTATTAATAGTGTAAATTATTATACAGAGCAGGGCTTCCTTCTCATTTTTGAACAGAATTACATGTTTTCATTTCAGCTTGATTATCTCCAGCTTCTTCAGGACTTCTGTCAATTAACAGTCCTTGGAGCTGTGCTTTTAACCAAATTACACTTAATCATACTATCCATATCCAGGAGGGAGAATTTAGGGGCTTGGATGCCATCTCAAGTTTCAGGTAATTAAAAATCCAATATTCTTCCACTCAGGAAAAAAAAATACATAACCAATAAGGCCACAAAGTCATGATGGCCTAAAAGTAAACATGATTTAAAAGTCTTCTTTCATAAAGAATTAATATTTAATCCTTACTCTCCCTTCCTGATGTGTCAGTGGGGAGACTTTTTTTCTCCATCTTGGGTGGAATGTCAAAATTTACATTTAAATGGGGATGTTTTACTGAGTCTCATACACAGCCTGTAGCTATTCAGGGCCCTAATGAGAGTGTTAATTTATATAGTTTTAGATGTGCAGCCTTGATTAGATCTCAGAGAAGGCAGAGCCTTGAAATAAGTTTTCAGAGGCAAGTTTTCAAAGCTCTTTAATGGGAATACTTTGAAAGGAAAGCAACTTTTCCTTGGAGACTCCCATCACGTTTTGAGTGACACTTTCTCAGGAATTTGCCAATTATGTGCCGCTTTCTTCTTTGCCTCCTCTGAATGCTGGATAATACTCATTTTCCCTCTTTTCTGAAAAACCAGGGACAACAAAACTAGAAAGAAAAAAGGGAGTTTTGTAACTACTTTTTTCAATAGAAAAAAATTCTTGAGCATCATTGATGGCTCTATTATATTCACACCTGCAGACATAAGGGTCGGTCTCTCTCTCTCTCTCTCTCTCTCTCTCTCTCTCTCTCTCTCTCTCTCTCTCTCTCTCTCTCTCTCTCTCTCCCCTTTGTCTCAATTGAACATTTCTGTAGAGGAAGCAGTGGCTGCCACACCATATTGTTCATTTAAGACTGTTCTGGAGGACCGGTTTATCAGCCTCCTAAGCCTCATAAAACCCAAATGCTGCTTTTCTAAAGGGAATATCCACTTTAAGCAAAAGGGGTAAACATTGGTTCATTGTTAAGAGACTTCAGATTAGGAGATAAAGTAGATCAAAAGGGAGGCTGTTTTTTCCAGCTTTCATTCTTTAAATGCATTATTCATTTTGAGGTATCTATCTATCTATCTATCTATCTATCTATCTATCTATCTATCTATCTATAGAGAAAGGGAGAGAGAGAGAGAGAGAGAGAGAGAGAGAGAGAGAGAGAGAGAGAGAGAGAGAGAGCAACAGTATCTGTTTAGGGGCCAAATGAAATTGCCTTTAGAATTTCCATTTCTTCAGCTGCTTCAGGTGCAAGGAGAGAGAGGCTTGTGTTGTAGGAATGAGTGGAAGCTTTCACCTTGCTGCTTTGGGCATAGACAGAGTAGACTGTAGTGTCTATAGGGATTCAGGGACAATGATTATGGGGACCTTCTCTTCAATTTATTCTGCTCCTTCCTCATTAAATCATGTCCTTGGCTCCAGATTCAAAGGAAAGGTGGTTGGAGAAGTATTAGGGATCCCAGAGGAAATAGTAGTAACTAGCATATTAGGAACTCCAAGATGAGAGGAAAAAAGAACAAATAGAGGCTGACATTCTAAGCGACTTGTACCATCTCTTCCAATCTATGTGGTTTTTTTCACTATCTTTTTCACAGTGACATCTGGAAAACAATGAAATAATGTATGTGAAAGTGCTTTAAAACTATAAAGTACTACATGAAGGATGGTGTGGTAACATTTTGGATAGAGTGCTGGATTTTTGCAGTCAAGAAGACTTGTTTTCAAATAACCAATTCAGACCCTACCTATGAGACCATGGGGCAAGTGTCTTAACCTCTCAACCTCAATTTTCTGATTTGTAAAATGGGAATAATAATAGCATCTGCCTCATTGGATTGTTGTGAAGATCAAATGAGATAATGCATGTAAAATGTTGGGCCAATTTTGAAAAAGTGCTATATAAAGTTAAGTAAACATAGACCACTTTGTGTTTTCACAGAAAGAAATCTGGGGAGGAGATAAGACTTAGGTCCTAATCCTGGGTTCTTCCATTAACTCTGGACCCCAGATTATAATTCAATATGGGAGGGGCATCACAGAGAAAAGAGTGAGACCCCAGAGTCACTGTCATTTATTCTCTGTGGACACAGTCTGCCTAGCTTACTACTGACAGTATGGTATTTAGAACTCTTTACCACCTAACTTCAACTCTTCTTTCCAGGCTTAGGCATTAATTTCCTTCAGTCACCCTAAGGTCCATCGTTCTTTCTATTCCTCTTGCACAACATGATACCTCTCATCTCTGAGCCTTTATACCATCTGCCCCCCATACCTGGAATTCACTACCTTCTAGCCACTGCTTCTATCTAAAATGCCATGCCATCCCTCACGTAGCACTTTATAGCGTTCAAAGCACTTTCACGTACATTATTTCATTGTTTTCCTACTGTTACTGTGAAAAGGGTAGGGAAAAACCCACAATCGTTTTAGGTTGGAAGAGAGGGTACAAGTAGCTCTAGCCACAGAGCCATACAGCTACCTCCTTCTCAAGCTTGCTGATCTATTTAAAGAGTAATCTGTCAGTTTAGAATTTTGTTCTTTTCTTAGTCCTGAGAACTGGTGAATTTTTTCCTTTTTTCCACTTATTCCTTCCCAGCATTCAACCTGATGAACAAGCATCACTTAACCTCAGCTCTCATTTACTTACTATCTATACTTTTGTAATAGATTTTATTTTCACACAAAGCTGATTTTCATTGCATTCTTAGTGTGTTTGCTTAAAAACAGTGCACAACAATATGGGAAAGGGCATACAACCCTAGAAGTAATTTTGAATGTGTATGAAGTATATTGAAATTTCTCTTTCTCTGTCTCTGTTTCCCTTTCTCTGTCTCTCTTTTTTCCTCACTCTCTTCCTTTCCCTCATAAGGAGCTTTGCTAGTGCTGTCCCTTGGGCAAGTCATAGATTCTTAGACTTAAAGTTTAAAGGGATCTTAGTGATCCAGTTTCCTTACTTTGCAGATTCAACAGCATATACAAGCATTGAGTGCCTATTCTGTACAAGGTATTGTTTTAGGCACAAAGGATATGAAAAAATTACATAATATTTATCTTCAAGGAACTCATTCTATTGAATATTTGAGAGAGCCTGGTGAAGGTAAAACATATACACAGATAAGAATAATACAATTATGTAGAGAGGTGTGGGTAGAGATGCCAGGAAAAGTGAATTAACTCAACTCTGATTTGTTGTTAATTAGGCCATGTCTTGTGAAAGGATATAGCAATCAATTAGAAAGCATTTAAAAGCCTACTATGGTCTAGTCTGGTGGCACTCAACTGGATCCTTTTCTATAGGTAAGGCAGAAGCTCTGGATGGTTTGAGTTCAAGATTTTTAAAAAATATCCTTACCTTATGATTTAGAATTGATACTACATATCTTGGAACCAATACTAAGTATAAGGTCCAAAGCAGGAGAGGAATAAAGGCTATGCAACTGGGGTTAAGTGACTTATTCAGGGTCATACAGCTAGGAAGTATCTGAGGCCAGATTTGAACCCAGGACCTTCCATCTCCAGGCCTAGCTCTGTCTACTGAGCCACAGAGTCACCCCTCAAAAATTCTTAATTGAAGCAGCATTAAAGCTCTTTGAGCATCTCTACTAAATCTAATACCAATATGGTGAGCTCCCAGGAGTAGAGGAACAGAATTCCTAAGGAATATGAGCCAGCTCAGGTTAATACAATGAAACAAATAAAAACTTTTGTGTCAATCAGTTTTGAGACTGGCCTGTACTTCCAGCCTCCATAAAATAGGGATATCCAATCTTGAGAAAGAAAAAAAAGGCTCATTATTTTCAATGTACTAGATAGTAGGGATACAAACACAGAGATGAGTCTGTCCTTGCCCCAAAAGAGCTTGCCTTCTCCTAGGCAAGAATACAGATATAGCATTGACAATACAACCACTCTTGGGTCCTAGTTTGTCCTGATCATGGAATAAATTGAAGCTCAAATCAAACCCAGGAACCAATCCTCTCTATTCAGGACTACAGATGATACTGTACAGAGCATCTAATGTTATTTCTTGCATTCTTTTGTGCTCAGAAATAATATACTTTGATGCTTTATAAATCTAAGGAAGGGAAGCCCTCTGTCTCTTATGGATATACCCATCATTTCTAAGACTAAGACATGTACAAGCCAACTTGTGATTATACCTTGTGAATTTACCATTAAGCTTTTGTCAATATATCCCTGGATGGAGATGAGGAGTTATGTCTGAACAGCCTGACATCAACTGGGTTGGGTATGGTGGGGATAAAGGTAAAATCTTGATTAGAGGATGGAGATAATCAGGGATAATCTGAGAAGGTTTTCCAAAAGAAGTGGAATTTGACCTGAGTCTTGAAAAAAAGATAAGGATAAGAACTTGCTTCTTTATCCATAAAATGAGGGTAATGATACTTGCCTTTCCTACTTTATGATGTCAGTCTATAAGCATTTATAAAACACTTATTGTACACTAAGCACTTTGCTAAGTGCTGGGGACACTAAGAAAAGGCAAAACAAACAAACAAACAAAAAAACAAAAAAACATGGCTCCTACCTGCATGGAGCTAATAGTGTTAGGATCAAATGATGATAATGGCTATGAGTCCCTTTGTAAAGTGTAAATTTTAATTCCCATAAGCATGTAGTTTTAATTTCATTATCCTATTCATCTACTAAACTGATTCTCTCTTTTGGACCTTCACTCATTTCTCCTGCCAAAAAGAGCAATTTTGCTTCTGTCAAAATCCTATGATTTCTTCAAGAGCAACTTAGTCACAGTCACACAGGCAGAAAGTGGCAGAGTTCAGATTTGAACCTATTACCTCTGACTTCACATTCAGAAAACTTTCTAAACAAGCTTGTTGAATAAATGAACGAATGAAACAATCTAGTAATCAATCAAAAAACAAAAACAAAACCAAGCTTTATACTTTTTGTGATATACAAGAAGAATGTCACTGTCCTCAGAGAATAGTCTCTAAAATAATGATGATGATGATGATGGTAACTGACATTTATGTGGTGCTCTTAAGTTTTGAAAGTTATCCATATACATTATGTGTATAATTTGTAATGTAGAAGATGGCAGCATGGAATAACAAATTCTCATAAAAATACTCTGAGGTAGCTACTGAAGATAATTTCCCATTTTATGGATAAAAAAAAAACTGAGGGCTAAAGACATTAAACCTATGATCACCCAGCTTTTAAAGGTTAGAGGTTGTATTAAAATCCAGGTTTCTTCTGACTCCAAGCAGAATGAATTTCTTGTTACATGTGAAAGAGTAAGTTAAATACTAACTAGGTAGACCACAAGTAAAATGGAGATATAACAACACCTGTATTACAAAGTTTTTGTGAGAATCACGTGGCATTAAGAAGCCACACTAGGTCAGTGAGTGTATGAATGAAGCTGATATATTAACCCCTGGACTGTGTATTAAGGGTTTACAGCCTCCACCCTATGCAGCCAATATGGTAATCCTATTTGGTTCAAATTATTTATGAGAAAGCAATATATAGGTGGAGTAGAAAGCTGATACAAGATCCTTTGGAAGGAGAGAAAGGAGGATGCTTTACTTAAATTTTTTCCTTAGCCTCCCACCACATTTGGTATTCCTATTATTAGAAATTAAATTATTCATTTTAGCTAAGGCATTAATGCTTAGAGAATACAAATACCCTTGGGAGAGGTAACACCTTAATCCATAGATGAGTGATGTGAGTTAGAGCTGGAAGGAATTTTAGAGATTATCTAATCTTCTCTCTTAAATTTGTAGATCAGAAAATTGAGGCCTCTTCATGTTGTGACTAGCTCCCCCAAATAGTAAGTGAGACTGAATCTAGCTCCTCTTACAAGTCCACTGCTCTTTGTCTTGAGGCTTACCTCTTGGTTCTTGTTATTCATTAACATATCAAAGGAACTGATACATCTATTTATCAAATTCTTTCCCCAATGATAGCTTTTCAGAAAGCTGATTCCTGTAAGAATGAGGCCAGAGTGGAGAGGGTAGTTGGGGTGGTGGTAGGGGGGTTGGCTATAGACAGGAGAAGTAGATAAAAAAGTCTAGAGCTGTTGACAGTACTGCTATATTCTGGAGTGAGGGAGAAATGTGAGCTCAGGTAGATGTTAAAAGGATGATATCATTGAGAGGGAGGGAAAAACTAGGACTATAAAGACATTCTACTGTCTGGAGGTCCTTGGGGTCTCGAGTATATGTGGCCAATGGCTCTGGGTATGAATGTAGTTTGACCTGGAATTGACTGAGTCATTATTAACTCAAGCTTTAAATGTTATTATGAATTTTGTTGGTTCCTCTCAATTTTCCTAAATTTATATATGTAAACCCAGGACTTCAAGGTACACAATCACGGTATTCAGGTATAGAATCAAACAAAATCAATTCTTTTTTATGTGGCATTATATTATATTTTGTAGTAAATTGTTGAATTATAACAAGGATGAAATCTTAAATCAAAGTATTGAAATTAATGGTATATTTTCAGTCATTATCAATCTGAGTACAGGATAAAATTGGATACTAAAGATTCAGTTTTCAATCTTATAGAAAAAAAATTAAACAGGTTAGAAAGTTTGGATATATGGCATAATACAGTGGGAAAACCACTGAATTTTGGCACCACAAGACCTGGGTATGAATTCTAGGGCAGCCATGAACTTGCTCTATGACCATAGGCTAACTACTTGATTTCTCTTGGCCTCAGCTTCCACATCTGTAAAATGAGATCCTAGCCTATCTCCAAGGGCTCTTCCAGTTCTAGGTCTTATGAATTGACTGATGTACTTAGAGAGCAACTAGCCATTATTTTTAAGATACCATAGAGGAGAGATATCCATGAATGTTGGGAAAAGGCAAAGGTGGGTCTGTCCCTTAAAAAAAAAGGAAGAGAAAAAAGGATGACCCTAGAAATTACAGTCAGCTTACCATCAATACCTGGGAAAACACTGGAACAAATCATCAAACAATCAATTTACAATCACCTAGAAGAACATAAGATACTATGTAGCAATCGATAGTGCTTTGTAAATAGTAAATCATGCCAGACCAATTGATTTTCCTTCTCTGATGGAATGATCTGCCACATAGAAAGGGGGATGAATATAGACTCCAATGGTGATTTATCCCAATTTCACTGCAAGCACTAGATGTGATTATTCCTGATTCTGTCAGAGACAACATTCTCATTGATAAGCTGGGAAAAATACAATCTTGGCCATATTGTCATTAGACAGGGAGCTGCTGTTCTGAAGGTGGCCTTCAGAGAGTAGTTATCAATGACTAGGTGTCAGGATGGGTGGGGGGAGGCAATATATGTGGAGGGGGCAATGCTGGGGCTTGTTTTATTCAATATCTATTTTGGATATGGGGATGAAGCACCAAGAATATGTGGCATGGTATTGTCTAGAGACCATACTAAATTACTTGGAGTTACTAGTCCTATGGAAAATGGGAATTACATTTTAAAAAAGGCTTTGTCCAATTGCTAAAATTATCTCATATAAACAGGATGAACCAAGAAAGAATCATAGATACAAGGTACTATGCTTTGATTTGTACACTATTCAACAATATGTAAAGAAATCAGAGTGAAACAAGACTGTAAGTGGGACAAAGATCATTCATCTTTTTAGCTATCTTCCATCAGTCCTAATTTACACAGAACAGAGGAGAGTGAGGGGCATAAGGTGGAGAGAGGTGAGAGGTTTTATTTTATGATAGCTTTCTTTACTCAGCATTTTTTCATTTGAGGAAGTAGAGTCTTGAGAATATATTTGCTCTATTCAGAGGGTTGTTATTTATCATCCTTCATTAAAATTTTTTTCCAGATTACATGTCAATAGAATTTTTAATATTTTTTGACATTTTGCAATCAATGTTCTCTTCCTTCTCCCTCTCCCTCTCCAAGAGGGCAGGTAATATGACATAATTTGTACATATATTATCAGGTAACACATATTTCCACATTCACTGGAGAGAAAATAAATAGAAGAAATAAAGAATGGAATATTTCAATCTGTATTCAGACTCTGTCTCTTCCTTCTATGGGAATGGATGTTCTTTTTTTGTCATGATTCCCATTGGAATTGTCCTAATTCTTGTCTTTTCTGTGTGTGTGTGTGTGTGTGTGTGTGTGTGTGTGTGTGTGTGTGTGTGTTAACCCTTACCTTCTGTCTTAGAATCAATACTAAGTGTTTAGATCAAGGAGAACTTGGCAATTGGGGTTAAGTGACTTGCCCAGTGTTACATAGCTAGGAAGTATCTGAGGTCAGATTTGAGCCCAGGACCTCCTGTCTCTAGGCAAGGCTCTTTGTCCACTGAGCTACCTCCCTATCCCACCTTTGCCATGTGATAAAAGTTAAGTCATTCACAGCTGATCATCAAACATTTTTGCTGTTAATGTGTACAATATTCTCTTCATTCTGGTTACTTCATTTTGCAGTTTCATATAAGTCATTTCATGTTTTTTTTTTTTTTGGTGATAATATTGCTTGTTACTTCTTATGGCACAAGAGCATTTTATTATAAGCATATACCACAGTTTGTTCAGCCATTCTCCAACTGATGGATGTCCCTTTGCTTTCCATTCTTTGCCACCACAAAAAGAGCTGCTATAAATATTTTTGTAAAGGTAGGCTCTTTACCCCTGTCTTCAATGTTTTAGGGATACAGACCTAGTAGTGGTACTGCTGGGTCAAAGGCTATGCACAATTTCATGGTCCTTTGGGCATGGTCCCAGATTGCTCTCCAAGATGGTTGTATCAGGTCACTGCTCCACCAATAGTGTATTAATGTCTGATATTTCCATAAACTTCTACCATTTATCATTTTCTCTTTTTTTGTCATGTTAGTTTTGTGGGTGTGAGGTGGTACCTCAGGGCTGTTTTAATTTGCATTTCTCTAATTAATAGTGATTTGGAACACTTTTTCATATGACTAAAGAGAGTTTTAATTTCTTCATCTGAGAATTGCATTTTCATATCCTTTGACCTCACCCCTCATTGTTGAAGAGGACCAGTGACATCACAGGATGATGTCTTGACTTGCCTATGATTTGGATTTAAGTGAGGCCAAGTTGTACAAAGTCAGCAACCTCACTCTCTCTTCCAGAGTCATTAAAGTCCAGGGGCAAGACAGAAGCCTGGATGACAGTGATGCTCTGGGATGCAGCAAATGATCTGGGTGTCTTCAATATCTGAGTAATATCTAAGCATTTTACAGTGCCTGCTTCAGTTGCCTTCGTGGCCATTAGAAAAAAATTGTTCTCATCTGCCTATTTTGTGGGGGGGAGTCTTTGCATGCTTGGTGTAGAGATCCCCATAATTTACTGACTGGCCTGTCAGTTACTCCCAACCTGGTTGAGACTGTTTGCTGAGTCAGTTTTACTGGAGTATGCCTACTACCTCAGAAGAGAGTTGAGTCAAAGGTAGATGAGCAGCCCTGAACAAGGTCTTGGACAGTCCTTACATCAGAGATGCTAGTCCTACCTGAAAAATCCCATACACCCCAGAGACTATGAACTAGCTTTCAGTTGTTGTTTTTATCACTAGCGAGATGAGAATTGAATTGAGAAACTCAGTGGAGATGGGTGTTAAAAGAGCAGATATCTTAGTCTAAAGATATGCTACTTCCTAAACTGACTGGGGATATTAATTTATCTATTGATATGGATTTATTTTTGCCAGTTTAACTAATTGTAGTTTAGAGAAGATTCTGATCCCAACAGTATCTAAAACTATGATAGCTTTCTGGGGATCCATGAGTGAGATTCACTCTTCTTACTACAAATACAGACTAAAATACATAAATACAAGTAGAGAAGAAGACCCCAGGGTTATAGTTGGTCTTTAAACTAAATATGAATCGGTAGTATAGGGCCCCTGTGGGAAGCATTCAAAAAATAATGCTGACATTTAGTTGAAATGTGGCATAGAAAAAATAGGAATATATTCTCAATAGTTTTTATTATTCAGAGTTTTCTTAGAATCACTTCAGTAAATATACTTTAAGTAGAAGGTAGAAAATGAGGATGAGAGAGAGAAAGAGAAAGATAGACAGACAGAGAGACAGAGACAGACATGCACAGACAGACAAATACAGAGAGAGGGAGAGAGACAGAAACAGAGGCAGAGAGAGATAAAAAGACAGAGAAAGAAAAAACACTGAGCTTGCAATTTGAATGGAAGTTGAGAGTTAACTTCAGGAGACATTTTAAGATGGGAGTGTAGAGACTAGGGAGCTGAGCACTGAAACATAGAAGGCTATAGGGGCAATGACTAAGCTCTGGGTCCGGCAGTTTATGGGACTACCTTTTGAACCCTTGTGCTACAGTTACCTCTGCTCTTTGCATTCAGAAGGAGACAAACAGAGGCACCAAGGAGTAGGTATCTGAGGTACTGGTCATTGTTGACTTTCTACCTGGCTATGTGGGTACCATTCTGTGGTCCCCTTTGCTTCCCAACTCTTCTCTGCCTTGGTATGGCAAAAACTGATTCTAAAGCTTATTCTCTTTGGTAAAGTTTGTGTAAGTAATATGAATTTCTTTCAACACCTGGATAAGCCAGTGGATCTAACTGTTCTTAATCTGTGAGTTTCTTGACTAGGAAATGAGGGGCTCCAGCAGTGAGGGTCAGTGTTGAGGTATTTATATGAGATGGCCAAGTGGATACTACTGGAATCAGCAAGACCTAAGTTGAAATCTAGCTTCATAATTCATTATCTATATGACTCTAGACAAATCACTTGACCTTTGCCTAAGTTTCTTCTACTGTAAAATGTATAAATAGTAGCATTTATCTCAGAGTTTTGTGAGGGTAAAATAAAATGTTTATAAGTTATTTATTACAGTGCTTGGCACGTAGTAGGTCCTTAATAAATACTTGTCCCATCCCCTCTCTATTAGGATACAGAAATATAGAAAGGGATTGATTTCAAAGTTCTAAGCTTTCTCCTGGTTGTGTTAAGCCAAAAATTAACAGAGAATCTTATGGTGTGATTTATTAATAATTTTAAAAATAAATTTCCCCCAAAGAATTAAATTTGTTCCAGCCTAGATATGAGTCATAGCACTATTTTTGCTCTGTCACAAGGCTAGGCATTTAAACATGTGGCTTATCACTACTTAACTTTCATTTTTTTTTTCTTGTCTGGGTCTCCCTATCTCTCTCAAGTTAGAAATGCAGGGGCTACTTATGGCATGATGTCCCTACTGATCAGCCTAAGACCCTTGATCTGCTCTGTATTCAACCTGAACTACTTCACCCCTATCTAGGCAACCTGGTATTCCCTGTCTCCGTAAGGAGCACGCTATATTGAAATGCACACTAGTTTGGCATAAACCGATGCTGTTCAGAACTCCTGCCATCAAGAGATCTGTCAGTCTCATCTTTGCAGATAACTAGTATTATAGGCAAGTACCAAAATACATTTCTCCCTCATGTAGGTAGAGAGGTCATTCCAAGAATGGAGTTGAAAATGGTGAACTGAAAGCAGGAATTTCCTGATAGGAGAAAAAATGCATGGCTTGTTCTGATCAGCAATGTCTAAATTCAAGGTGAAGGCCAGAGAATAAGCATTCCTTTCCTGAGTAGTCCTTTACTTTCTACCTCAATGTTATACCCAGACAGGCATGTTCTGTAACATACAATTTTGATTTAGTTTTATTCTTAAGAATGAGAAAGGATAGCACTTAAAATGCTAGTGATTTCTATTATTATTTAATTATCATTGTATACTAATACCCGTCTCCAAGCATTAAATTATATTTTAAAATAATTAAATTTTCCTCAATTACATGTAAAACAATTTTTAATCTTTTAAATTTTGAGTAAAATCCTTTTTTATTCCCTTTCTATCTTTTCCCCTCCCTGAGACTATAAGTAAGCTGATAGAACAAGGTTTTACATATATAATAATGTAAAACATTTTTCCATATTAGTTATTTTGTAGAAGTGAACTTGGTTAAAAAAAAAAAAAGAAGAAGAAAGGGGGCAACTGGATAGCTCAGTAGATTGAGAGCCAGGCCTAGAGACGGGCGGTCCTGGGTGTGTCATTTAAAATCACTTGGGATGCTTGGAACTACTTTTCCCGTGATCCCCAGTGGGTTTCCTGTTTTGGATTATGTATTGAAGGTGAGGGACTGTTTTAAAATAGGGAGAAGTGACTTTGAACTTCCTCTTTAGCTACCTGAGCGCGCGGAGAGAGGAAAGGTAAATGGCTGAGGTGATATTGGAATAAGTTTCTTACAGGCACGTGGTCAATTTATCTCTATCAGCATGGCTTTTATTAAAATACTATTCTCCCTTTTGATCTCGGCCCTCATCATTTTTTATCATAACATGGGTTCAAATCTGGCCTCAGACACTTCCCAGCTGTGTGACCCTGGGCAAGTTACTTGATCCCCATTGCCTACCCTTACCACTCTTCTGCCTTGGAGCCAATACACAGTATTGACTCCAAGACGGAAGATAAGGGTTTAAAAAAAATAATAAGAAAGCAAAATATGGTATGTCTCAGTCTCTATTAGGACTCCACTAGTTCTTTCTCTGGAGGCAGATGGCATTCTTCATCATGAGTCCTTGGGGATTGTCTTGGATCACTATATTCCTAGGAATAGCTAAGTCATTCACAATTGTTCATCATAAAATATTACTGTTAATGTGTATAGTTCTGCTCAGTTCACTTTACATCAGTTCATGTAGATCTTTCCAGTTTTTTCTGAAATCGTCCTCCTCATTTCTTATTGTACAACAGTATTCTGTTATAATCATATACCACATCTTGTTCACTCATTTCCTAATTGATGGCTATCCCTTCAATTTCCAATTCTTTGTTATCACAAAAAGAGCTGCTATTGATATTTTTTGTACGAACAGGTCCTTCTCCCTTTCTGGAAATCTCTTTCAAAAGCCATATTTTTCAAACATGGTAAGGGCCAGAGAATTACAGAGTCCAGGTGTTCTGGAATTTTGTTAGCCCTGTCACAACAACCTTTAATAATTGATGTTTTATAACAGTTGAGATTTTAAAACAGAACTTTATTAAAGGCTTTAATAGAGAAAAACAAGTGGGTACTTAGTAATGAAGATATATGTCCTTCATCACTAGGGTCACAAAGTTTGATCCAGAGTCTATGTGGGGTTACCTGTTAACTTAATAAAAGGAGCAACAGATTATTGACATTAATTGATAATTTGGCATTTTGAAAGCAGTTTAAAGCATTTCAGTATTTAATACAATAAAACATATGATTTGGGGTGGGAAGTTGGGACAGGAAATAGTATGGATTTCAAGAAGGAAAAGGAAATTGTGTTAATGAGATGATGATGTTATCTCCTTTCCTCATTTAGCTGAGAGTATATTCTCTTATCTAACTTCTCTGGTCTACCCAATATCTCTTTATCTTTAGGTCATTATGATGCTGGATTGAATCTATGTGGTGCACATTTGCTAGAACATTGTTTAATAATTTACTTGACTTTTACTAGCTAGGTAAAGTTTCTGAGGTCCTTAAAACCTGTTACAAAGGTCAAAATACTGAGATGAGAGAGAAAAAGAAGTCCATCCAATTATCTAGATATTTTGTCTCTATTCCACAATTTTGATATACCCACAGAATTTTTTAAACATAGATTTTTGATATTTAGCACACATAGCTACAATCTTAGAATAGTAGGGCAATCATAACATTATGATTATTTCTACTTTTCAAAAAATTACAGTTAAAACAGCTTACAGAACAGAACATTTGGAAGCTAAACTATCACTCAGAGATGTGTGATTAATTTATATCTTCATGAAAAGGTGTCCATCCAGTTAACATCCAAATGATGATATCAGATCCAGATTATTATCAGAAACAATTTCACCAAATCTAGAAGGCGCAGAGTCACTGGGTACTTGTATTACACATCACCAAAATGAGAACACTAGTACTTTGAGGAAAAGTAAAAAAATGTAGATGACATGACCAAGATTATCTAGGGTTCTGAGCTTAAAGGCCAGGTATAATTATCCACATTAACTTCCTTTCCGGATGATTAATGATGCTTTGTCTGTTTAATTGGATGTAGAGAGTAAGCTTTGGCTAGGATGCTTGTTGCATCATTCATACTTCTTTGAGGATAATTATTGAGGTCAGGATTTGGGGGATGAGTGTGTTGTGGCTACTGTAGATCTGACTAGCACCCCTTTAGACTGGGAGCTTTATTAAAGGAGTAGCCAGATCTGGTAGAGATCTGAAGCCGAACTGAATTAGGGAATATACTCAGATAGTACTTGCATCAGTAGGATGGTGGTGCTGAAATTTGAATACCTTCACAGTTCTCCAGGGAACTCTTTGACTCCAGAGAGAAGGGATTATCAAAGGCTTCAGAGAAGTCAAGGAGAATGGGGTTTGAGGAAAAGGTCATTGGATCTGGCAGCTAAAAGATCATTATTAACTTTAGAGTGAGCAGTTTTAGTGAAATGATAAGGCAAGGAGCTGGATTGTACAGGGTTAAGAAGACATAATACCATTACCTCTGAAATGGATGTCTTGATATAAATACTGTGCTTTATGAGTCAGTTGGATCTATCTCCTTTTGCTTGGATATAGGTTCACAGCTATGTCCAGTGCTCTAATCATTGTTGATATCTTTATCATATAAAATACATTTGAAATTTAATTTGAATAAGACTATAAGGTTCACTAGATTGTACTTCCTTCTCTTGTACCTCAGGGGCAAGCTGGTAAATATTTAGTAACTGGTTTTCTGGAAAAAAATATATGTTTGTATATATATATATATACATTTTAAAGTTCAATCATCATTATTAACGTTTTTCCCATCATTTTTAAAAATCTAGCAACAACAAAATTAATGAATCTCTGATTCAAAACATTTGATGATTTCTAAGGTTATTATAATTTCATATTTATATAGCATTTCTGTATATATAACATAATATAATATTTGTATAACATTATAAATTTAACCATTGGCTCTCTTGAGTCAGTGTGAATTGGCTTCAGCACACCATTGCTTAAACCCTAATTAGTGTCTAGCATCCAACTAAACACACAGTAGGTACTAAGATAGTATTTATTTATTTACTGTTTTCCTTAATTAGAGACTATCAATAGTGTTATGAGAAGTTCCTGGGGGGAATGCTGGTGCATCATCTATGGGATGGTCCCTTTGGGCCTACCCTATATCTCTTTCATAAATAAGATGTATATATTATTTTATTTTTATTAATTTATTTTAATTTATATATTTATAATTATACATATAATTATAAATACATAGAATAATATAATTATTTATTATTTTAGAAATAAAATAATATATATATATTTTAGATTAGGGAAGACTTCCCTGGGTTCCCCCCATATCATACCATATTGGCAAATACATTCTTCTGGTACATTTTAGCTTGATTCTAGGATTAGAGTTTGAAAAGCTTTTCTCTCAGACCAAGTATCTAGAACAAAATATGTTACTAGAAATTCCTTCAAATGGCAGAATATCTTGGATTATGTTATTCTTTCTGTATTTAATAAATACGCAATCTTATTATAGTCAGGTATGTGAAGAATATCCAAAGAGCTAGAAGAAATCAAGGTGAAATAGTGTGCAATAGGTCTACAAAATGATAAACTCCATGAGGGCAAGATTACCTTTCACAACTTTATATCTTTTTGCTATATCAAAGTGCCTATGCACACAGGTATATGTATACAAATAAGAATATATATGTATACATGTTCCTATGGATGCATTTTTATAGAAATATACATATGTATTTATAAATTATAATAAGTAATTATTGACAGAATCATAGACTCAAACTAGCTGAAATTAACCTTCCCAGTCTTCTTAACCAACATTTGAGAGAACTGAAATGTCTGAAGTCACTTGCTTAATTAGTTGCTGAGCTTTACTCAAAACCAGGTCTCCGAATTCATGGTCCTCTGACGAAAATGTACCTTCACTGAGTTCCAGGTATCGTCCGTGGATGGCTCTATTACTCTATTACTTAAGATTTGCTTTATTGTCTCATCTGGAGAAGATTGTCTCATTCAGGAGATGGTTCAAATGATACCTATGAAAACCTTTCTTGTGTCTTCATCATCCTTTCCTTTAGTCCTTTCCTCCTTGCCTTCATCCATGTTTTCATTCATTAATTCACTGCCCCCTCAACTCCACAATGGAGAGATTTCCTAACTCTTGTCATAGACCGGTGTCAAACACCAGCCACTGACCGACTCCAAAGCCTGCCATGTTCTCAACATTAACTTTGACTAGAGGCTGGCTCCTAGCTCCAGTTACAGACTGATTTCTAGGCCTATCTACAGACTATTCCTGGAAACTCTAACGCTGAATACACACTGATCTTCTGAAATCAGTTTATGGGCTGATCAGACTAGTCACAGAAAGCCCTCTTACCTCAGTCCCAAATAGATCAGTTTGAAAATTATGAGTTGACTCAAAATTAGAGGCCCACCAATCCCAGATGCAGCCTGGGTCCTGAACCCACTGAAAGTTTGACCCTACAACATGGGCCCCAAACTATCTCTAATCTTGGTCAACCATTTCCAATTGCATTTAGACTTATCCCCACTCCTGAAAAAACAACTTGAAGTAAATGGTCTACAGACAGTGGGTACACAAAGGCCAGCAGCACTATTTATAAGTACTTTTTCTATAAAGATGGTCCTGCAAAAAAAAACCAATGAACCTTCCTCACCTGTTTGTGTTTGAAGGGTTGTCATTAACTCCAGGCTGAGGAAAATGGTTCCCCTGTCAGTGGGGATAATTGCCCTTCTTTATAACTCTTGCCTTGCACTTTTTTGTATTTCTAGCTTTGTATTAACAAAAGGATGTTGTGTCTGTATTTCATGGGGCCCATAATTTTGTATGCCTCATGTCTACTCTGTCCCAAATTCTTTTAAAATGTACAAAGCAACGGCCAGTATATTATCTGCAGCAGGCATATTGATATTTTTAAATTAACATTTTGCATTTCTTCAGCAGATTTTGGCCATGAAAAATATTCCAATAGATTCATATTGTTCTTTTAATTAAAATGTTTCTCTCCTGACTATGGAGAGTCAATGGTTAGCAGGCTTATAAATATTCATTTGAAATTCTCCTAGACCCTGAAAGTCCGAGGCAGCTGGAAAAGCTGTTAGCAAGAAAGTTTTAAACCATAACTTTTCTCACACCTATGCTATTGTATCAAGCTACATTACATGCTGTTCCAGAATTGGGGAATGGGGTATTAGTGGGAAATGGTTAAAGGAACTCTAGTTTGTGTCTTGGATTAAAAATGGACAAATAGTTATTGATCACCTTCAGAAGGTTACTTGTGAAAAGGATTTGCTGATGTATGCAAAGTGATCATGAAGAGCAGGACAGAGATGCTGAATTTTGTAGCATTCCCTGTGAAGGTTTATGCTTCAGAAAGCTGGCCCCCAACAAAGGGCTGATGGCTCAAGTTTGCACTGGCTCAGCATGCAATAGAAAGATCTGCAAACTGTCTCTATGTGATCATGTGAGGAATGAAGAGCTTTGTCTAAGGTCAAGGTTGACAAATATACTAGAGGCAATTTATTTTCATGAAGAACAACTTCCTAGAATCAAGTTGGAATAGTGAGGGGCTCACAGTTTGTGGACAGCACACTGGGGGTGAGGGAGACAATTTGTTTTTTTTTAAGGAGTCCATAAATTTATATGTCAATCCACAAATAAATAAGGATATTTTCTGTAGACTGAATTCATAATATGTTTAATGCATATTTTACCCTAGTTTTCTTAATAATTGATTTTGGCACAATCTGTTTGATTGACTGAGCAACACTTAATCAGATTCCATGGATAATTATAATTATCTTGTGCATTGTTATAGAACTTTCTACTTTTTAAAGGACTTTCACATCTATTATGCTATTTAAGCCTTCCAACATAGCTTTGGAGCATGCAGGAAAGGGTTCATTTATCATTATCCTTATCATTACATGGATAAGGAAACTTTGTATGTGAAAATGCTAATCTTATTGGGTATTTGAATTTAGAATAAAAAATTAAAAAAGAAAATAACAAGTCAAGAGATAATTATAATTTATATATATAAATATAAATCAAATATTATTGTGCTATATGAAACATAAATGTATAGGATGAATTCATAGAAAACAGGAAGACATGAATGGATACAAAGTGAAATAATTATTATACAACATTATTAATGGAAAGAACAAAAAACAGTTGAAACTAAAAGTTATGAAATGATAATGACCCAACTTGCCTTCAAGGAAGAGATATGAGAAGTAAACTTAATTCTCCTTTTTAGAAAGGTTGAGTACTAGGACATGTAACAATGCATATGATTAATGACAGACTTTATGATTGGTTTTGCTGGATTATTTTTGTTCCTTTTTTTTTTGCTCTTTGTTCTAGGAGATGTCTCTTTTGGAAGAGGAGAAGGGAAGGGAATACAATGGGAAATATAGGTGATTTAGATACAAAAGTGATCAATAATAAAAATGTACATTTAAAAAAGTCTATATGTTTAAAAAGTCTTCATCTTTAAGTGTGAGTATGTAGTTTACATTTTCTAGGAAGGTATACTTAACTTGATTCTACAATAAAATTCATGGTTCTTTGAAGCTTGGGAAGAAATCATGAGATGGTTGGACTTCAAAAATAAGGAAAGATATGATTAAAAATATGCATGCTTGTGCACGTGTTCTTTCTTTTTTAATTTTGTATTTTAGAGATTTTTATAGTAAGTAGTTTGTTTTATGTGCATAGGAGAAAGAAAAAAAGGACCCCAATGCTAACTACTTTTTATACTATTTTAGATTTTTCTAATGTCAAAGGCATTTTGCTTCTTAAATTTCTTTTCATGTTGATATTTTAGCAGTAAAAATGGAGAGCAGTATTGAGTAGTTGGAGATTTCCAATCTACTGTGATGTTGATTGGGCTAGCCAAGTTTTATTTTTTTTAAATTAGTGTTCCTGGAATTATTGACCACCTTTCAGACACAAGTTAACATTTGGCAACAGTGAGCAGAGTGCAAGAATAGTCAGAGGATCTGGGTCTAATCCTATTTCTTTCATTTGTTACCAGTGTAACCTTGGGTACCTCTCTGGGCCTCAGGTTCCTCTCTATAAAACAAAGAGCATAACTTCTAATGTCTCTTATAGATCTATGATTCCATGATTTATGCTCATATAATTTTTTTAAGTTAAGAAATAGATTAAAGTTTTGAGCTAGAAAGGTTATTAGATTTCACCTAGGCTAATGTCTTCATTTTTATAAGTGAGAAACTAAAACCTAGAGAGGTCAAATGACTTACTCAAGGAGAAACACATAAGTGATTGGGCCAAGATTTGAAACTAAAAGTTTACATGGAATTAGAGATATAGTTTCTAGTCGACAGTGACACAGTGGATAGAATACTGGACCTAGTATCAGAAAGGCTTATCTTCATGAGTTCAAATCTGATCTCAGACACTACCTGTGTGACTCTGGGAAAGTCACTGTACCCTGTTTGCCTCAGTTTCCTTCTCTATAAAATAAGCTAGAGAAGGAAATGGCAAACCACTTTAGTATCTTTGCCAAGAAAACTCCAGAACAGGGTCATGAAGAAAAAGACACAACTGAAAAAACTGAACAGCAAAGACTTAGTAAGTTATCTTGGGAAAGTCACATTAGATCTCAATTTCCTTGTTTATAAGGTGAAAGAGATGGATGAGATGACTTCTAAAGACTCAGAAATAAGATTGTAAGATTTTATTTGTAATCCATGCCACATTGTGAAATTAACTCTTTTGGTCCTCTTAGATAGACTACTTCATTCTGGAATTAAAGCAATTTTTGCTGACAATGAAGCTGACAATATAACTGGTTCCTATTTATGCACTTTTGCTTAATTTTTTATCTTTAGTCCTAATATATTTATAGATGACCTTGATAGATCATCGCCAGGTCTTTATTCTTCTATGTTTATTAAGCTACATCCTACTCAATGGCCTTTATGTGGTAATTCCTTCTACTTGTAGTAATAATAGGTAACATATAACACTTAATGGTTTGGAAAGTGATTTACCTAATAAGATATTAATCTTATTTTATTTGATCTTCAAAAAAACCTTGTGACATAGGTCCAATTATTATTCCCCTTTACAGATGAGGAAAACAAAGACAGAGTATTTAAGTAACTTCCAAGCTAGTAAGTAAGGATATGAACCCAGGTTTGTACTGAACACAGTACAGAGTCTCTAGCCAATGTGCTATCTAGCTTGATAGCCAAAAACAGAACCCTTGTTAATAGTGAGGTCTTCCTGTTGGCAGCTGATAGTGTGCTAATTGCACCATACCTTAGAATACTACATGATGTCCTAAATGAGACCCAAACTTACCACTTCTTATAGAGGTACTTTTGTGGGAGCAATTTGGAGCTGGACCAGTCCTTAGCATTATCCATTCCTTCCTCTTGAGACCAAGAGAGATGGAGTTAAGTGTTGGGGAGTCCACATTGCACCTTAAGAGGAGAGCTAGGACTAGATGTAGGAGTAAGACTGGAAGCCTTTTGACTTCCAGATCAGTATTTTTCTTTTAAAAAATTTTAATTAATTAATTAATTAAGAATATTTTCCTATGGTTACATGATTTGTGCTCTTTCCCTCCCCTCTTCCCACCCTCCTCCAGTAGCCAATGAGCAACTCCAAGATCAGTATTTTTCCTTCTAGCTTCTACTGAGCAATTGAATAATGATGGTACTTAGTTATTGTTATTGTTGTCATGGTTTTAGGGTATTCTGTTCCTGTATGTGTCTATACTCTCAATGCCCAGTTCAAGCTCCATCTCTTCTACAAAGTTCCCCAAGTACCCAGCCTTTTCCCTTTCTCAACTCCTTCAGTACTTGCATTGCATCTTAACAGTTCAATTAGCACTGATTATAGGCAGGCATTGGATGCTTAGAAGCTGGGAAGATAATTCCTCAGAGTCAATGTTTTATTGATGATTAAGTTTCCAGGACAGTCCACCAAAGTTTATGATTTTAACACTCTTTCTGTGGGACATTTTTTTCAAGTTCTAACTTTGGATCTCTGCTGTGTTTCTTATTGCAGACTTAGTCTGTCAATCCTATATATGATGGGTAGTCAGGTATAGTGTGTGTGTGTGTATGTGTGTGTGTGTGTGTGTGTGTATGTAGATTCCATAATATCTAAGACAACCTAGTGGTATATATTTTAGTGGACTAAGAGAGGGAATCTGAATAATGTAGGGATTACAGGTACATATGGAAATAGGTATTCCAAAGGGAAAAAGGAATATTTATTATTGGTATTATTTTATTTATTACTTAAACAAAGATTTATTATCTACTTTATGCCAAGTTCTGTACTATATGCTTTTCAGCTCTCATCTTATTTAATCCTCCCAACAATCCTGGGGGGTTAGTGCTATTATTAACCCCCATTTATAACTGAGGGAGCTGAGGCAGAGGTTAAGTCATTTGCCCTGGGTCACACAGCTAGTAAGTGTCTCAGGCTAGTTTTAAACTCAGATCTTCCTGACTCCAAATCTGGCACTTTACCTTCTGAGCCACTTAGGTACCCACTTGAGTTTCATAGAAATGCAATTACTTGCTTAAGTAGGAAGTAGCAGAGCTGAGATTCAAATCCAGCACCTGTGACTTCAGAGATAAGAGTTCTTTCTACAGCACTGCACTTCCTCTCATGTATTTTACATCTCTTATTATTGATGCAAAGCTACTCTGAGCTAAACTTGCTCTAGAAATCCCTGCAGTTTCTACCTATGGGGACTTGAGAGGAGGAATAAGTCCTAATAGGAATGAAAAGGAATGGAAACACACACATTATTGGAAAGGCAGTGGGGAACATACCTTATGCATTTATTTTCCTTCCAGAGCCTAGAAAGATGATGAGTGCATAGTTTTTATTTGTTGAGTGAATGATGAAAGGAATAATGAAAACAATATATGTTTATATAATTTCCCAGGAATGAATGGCAGAAAGGAAATAGACAGAATCATAGGAAGCCAGTAAGGTACAGCCTCCATAGAAATGAATCCCTTATTAAGCAGCAGTGCTAACCCTCCTGACACACCAATACAGGCAGGCCCCTGCAAATAGGGGTGCCTAGGACCCATTCTCATTATCAAGCTCCAGCCTACATGGAATCATCAAGGTGAAAGTCAAAAAGAATAGAAAGCTTTGTGCTCCCAGTCCCCATGACAGGGGAAAAAGAAATGCTCCTAGGGAAGTTGGAAGGAAAGAAAAGTGTTAATCCCTTGAAAAATAAAAGGTTCATTCCTCTGGATGATAAAGGAGAAGCATAATCCCTGCATGTAATGAATTCATCAGAGTGCCAGCCTAATGAGGCAGGAAGCAGAAGTCCTGACAAAATCAGCCTGGGAGAGGAGCTGCACAGTACGCACGCTTACTAAGAGTGGAGTCCATCTACCATGGCAAGCTCATCCAGGGCTCCTTTTCTAACACTTGCCCTTTGGGTGACTGAGGAAGGGGAGGGAAAGATGGCAGGAAAGGGGAGATATTCTCAAGACAGAATCCTTCCCCAAGAAGTTTTTTTCCTGCAGTTGTATCTGAGCTATGGAATAGGCAGTTTTCTGATGACTTAATATGATTTCAAGGATTCTGGGCATAACCCAGTACCTCAATCCTGCCACCTACTAGTCAATGCATAAAATTCCCTTTGCCTTGAAGGTTTGATATCTCTTAGACTGGAAATTCCCACTAGGAGATTTCAGACCTAATACTCTTCTCAGTCCTTTTCATTTGGATTTCAAGATGGATGCCATAAAAGCAGATTTTGAAAGGGCTTTTAAAAGGGAGAGAGGCAGCCTGTGTAGGGATTCAGCGCCAGTGGGATCTAGCACTGACACCATGTCTGTGTTGCCCTCAGCCAACCTCTTAGGGCCCTGGACAACTCTCTAAGGCAGAGAGATTCTTAACATTAATCTGTAAACTTAGTTTTAAAAAATACACTTGGATAATTGTATGTTAACAAAATTGGTTCTCTTTATAATCCTGTGATTTTTTATGTATTTAAAAACATTCTTTTGGGGAGGTTGCCACATTTCACTAGATTCCCAAACAATACCAAAAAAAGATTAAGAATCCTTGTTCTTCAACTGTAAATTGTGGAGAAAGTGCTGACCTGCATTAGGAGAGGGAGTTCCCTCCCTGAAACAATCCTTATGCTAATAAAATAACAGATCCAGTCTTTGTCCCTAGAGAAAAAGGACATGAAAATACTGGGCACTAGAAAAAGGGCAAATAGCACAGAAAGGAAGGGATGGAGGCAATTCACCTCACTTTATTAAGTTACCCATGGCATGCCCCACCTTAGTGTCTGATATAGTCAACCTTCAAGACCTGATGTCATTGTGTCCTTGAAAGTTCAACTGTCATTCAGTCCAAATACCTGCCTCAAAGAGACCACTTAGCCTTTCTAATCAGAGGAAAATCTTAATTGCTTTTAAAGTCCTTCTGAGAAGTTACCTTGCCTTCCCTTGGAAGTGGCAGAGTTTGCCCTTGGTAAGACTGACAGATATTTTTCTTTGTGGATCTTGACACCCCAGCTTAGATAGTAATTCCATGCTCAATCCCTTCCTTTGGGATCTGGTGGTCATTTGAATATATATCTGTGATGTGTCTGATAAACTCACCCCCATGATGATGTCTCATGAAGACTTGATTTGTCCTTTCCAAGAGAAGCTATTGGGTACACTGTGTGTCTCAGTGGGTAGAGTGATGGGGCTTGGAGTCAAGAAGACCTGGATTCAAATCTGGCCTCAGATACTCCCCAGCTATGTGACCCTGGGAAAGTCATCTAACTTTTGATTGCCTGACAGAAGGATCTTCTGGATCAAATGAAGAAGGAAATCATAAACCACTCCAGTATCCTTGCTAAGAAAACTCAATGGATAGTTATGGTCCATGGGATCATGGAAAGTTGGACATAATTGAACAACAACAACAATAGAGGTTTCTAGAATTGCAAGATCCTTTAAAATGTGAAGATTCTTTAATAGAGAAAATTTAAGCATCTAGGATGATTTGGTGGGGGATATGTTTGGGAGGTAGAGTAGCTCCATGGAGAATTTTAATCAAAGAATCTTGAGTTAAAAGAGATTTTTGAGGTCATCAAGGCTAGGCTAGGGTTTGATCTGTGTTTCTCTGGTTTCAAATTCAGGGTTCTTTTTTCTATGATGTTCTGCCTCATCCTAATTTTTAGCATTTGGGTAATTTCGAATTGGTAAGTGACTGTGTAAACATAATTTTCATGCTAACTAGCACCTAAGGCTATTAATGCATACAGCATAAAGCATAGACAATACGGATTGTGTTGGCGGTGTCCTAGTTTATGGTTTAATTATGTCTACTGTGCCTTTGGACTGAAATGTGCTTCATTCTTTGGATGTGTCAAGACTGTCTTCACTATTTCAATCCTAAGACCTTAACAGATCTTTCAAGTACTTAGTGTACTTGAACTAAAACTGTAGCCATAGCTAATAGAAGATATAATTGCTAGATGCAATTAGAATTCATTTCTAATGAAGAGTAAAACACTTGCTTATGAAAGGGGGTTATTTGCACAGCTTATGTGGAGATGGCAGAAGAGCAAGGCACAAGCTTGCTCATTACCAGGCATCATGCTCCAGTTCTTAATTCCAGAGAGGTAGTAATGTTGGAATCAGAATAGAGTAGAATAGAATATTAAATAGTGGAACAGGTCTTAGAAATCATCTAGTTCAGAGGTTCTCAACCTGGGGTCTATGAACTTGGATAGAAAAAAAATAACTTTTATTTCAATATAAGTGGTCTCCTTTGAAATGCTATGCTTTGTATATATTTTAAAATATTATTCTGAAATGTTATACATGATTGCACATATGAAATCTATATGGGATTGTTTACTGCCTCAGGGAGGGGAGGGAGAAAGAGGGAGTGAGGAAAGGAATGTGAGGAGGGGGCGAATTTTGGACTCAAAAATTTTTTAAAATGAATTTTAAAATTGCTTTTGTGTGTAATTGGGGGAAAATAAAATATTAAAAAATTATTTGTAGAAGGGACCTATAGGTTTCAAGACTGCAAAAAGGCTTTTTGTGTTTGTAAATGTTTAACAACTGGCTTTCTAGAAAACAAGTGTTCACCTAACACACTTTTAAGTTGAATCTGCATTATGAATGTTTTTCCCATCACTGTCTTAAATCTAGATAACATACCAAACAATAAATTAAGAAATGATTTATAGCATATGCTAATTTCCAAGACATAAATGCTCATGCTGAAAATTTAACAATTCACTCTCTAAAGTCAATTAGAGATGACTTCAGCACACCCCAGAGCCCTCATACAAAAAAAAAAGTTAAAGATTTAATCTAATTTAATTCTTTCATCTTATATATGTGGAAAGGTTAAGGTTAAAAAAAAGGAAGTTATATAATACAAAGAACACCTGGAAGTAATCCATCAATGAATGAACATTAATTAAATGCCTATGATGTGCCTGGGTTCTAAAACTGACTATTTTTGTAACTTCTAGTAAGTCCCTTTATCTCACTGTGCCTTAGTTTATTTTCTCCAAAAATGAGGAGCAATATCACAATGCAGTGAAAAGTATCCTAATGTAGAATCCAAGAGGTCCATGGTCATGTCCTTGCTCTGCCTCTTACTAGCTAGGTATCCTTAGACAAATCATTTAACTTTTCTGGGCTTCAGTTTCCTCATTTATAAAAATGTTCATTTGCATGATGCTAGAACCACAGACTTTGACAACTTTAACATTCTTAGAATCCTCACCCAAGGTCATAGGGCCAATTAAAGTCAGTCAGGGCCAGAGCTTCAGTTTCCTGACTGAGGGTAGTGCTTTCTACTACTACTAAGAGGAGCCTGGGTGGTAGGCAGAGAAGGTGGTTAACTGCAGAGCCAAATGTCATTGAACTGAGCTCTACTTATTCTGAAATATGTAGTAATTTTACCAAAACCTGAAGTTGCTCTTTGCCTAGAAAACTTTTCTTCTTGGATAATGCAAATTATTAGTGTGAAAAAGATTGTAAGAGAAATTTTATATGTATAATAAAAAAGATAAGGCACTATAGATGTGTAGGATATTGGCATAACACCTATAATAAACTTTTTTCAAGAACATTCAATCCCCTTGTCCATTGATTAGGAAATGGTTAAACAAATTGTGGTATCTGTTGGAGATGGAATACTATTGTGCTATAAGGAATAATGAACTGGAGGAATTCCATGCCAACTGGAACAACTTTCAGGAATTGATGCAGAGTGAAAGGAGCAGAATCAGGAGAACCTTATACACAGAGACTGATACATTATGGCACAATCGAACATTCTGGACTTCTCTACTAGCAGCAATGCAAGGATCCAGGATAATCCTTAGGGACTTATGAGAAAGAACACTATTCACATCCAGAGAAAGAACAGTGGGAGCAGAAACACAGAAGAAAACAATTGCTTGACCACATGGGCCAATGGGGATATGATTGGGGAAGTAGACTCTAAACCAGGGATTCCCAAAGTAGGTGCCACCGCCCTCTGGTGGGTGCTGCAGCAATTCAGGAAGGCAGTGATGGCCACAGGTGCATTTGGGGGTGGTGAAAACTGTAAGAGGGCGGTGATAGTATGTGATAGGGGGTGCTAAGTAATATTTTTTCTGGAAAGGGGGTGGTAGGCCAAAAAAAGTTTGGGAACCACTGCTCTAAACAATCACCCTAGTACAAAAATCAATAATAAGGAAATGGGTCTTGATCAATGACACATGTAAAACCCAGTGGAACTGCACATTGGCTATGGGAGAGGGCTGGGAGGAGGGGAGGGAAAGAACATGAATCATGTAACTGTGGAAAAATTTTCTTAATCAATAAAATAAAAAAGAACATTCAATCCCTTTTTATAGGTAACCAGTTATACATATGTATTTCTATATATATACATGCATATATAAATATCTATACAATAAACTGATTCTAAAGACTTATTTAACCAAAAGGGTAATGCAAATGGGCACATCAGGAATAGTGATATTCAGTGACAGAGGTTTAGAATGTGTGGGTGAGATGGCATAGATTAGGACTGTATTGGATACAAAGTCTACATCAGTCTAAATGAGATAAATCTAGCATAGAATATATGAAAACAGAGCAAATACTTTAGGATATTCATTGAAATAAAGGTTGAAGATGATGCTTAATCAAGGCTGTTCATCTCAGGTCACATAGGGACCTAGGATTCCTGAAGGCTGTGCCCACAAATCCAAACCCTAAAAGATCTGAATATGCTAGAAATGCTTCTTGGCAATGGATTGTTCAGGAACCAGCTGTCTTAGGTATAGAGAGACTTATTATCAATAGGCTGGTTACTAGAGAATGAATTCTTTAACTGTGGCAAGCTTTGGCACAAAAATAATACAAAGCAGACCTCAGTCTGCTTCTGTTGTGGTAGTGAGGATCCTACCTGTGACTTCCCAACTGACTCTGCTCCTTTGGACTTATCCATCCTTGTCTCAGGAACCTGATCATCCTGCCACCTCCTTGAGGACAAGGCGTATCTATTTTGCATTTGTATCTGCAGTGCTTTGCACAGTGCCTAGCATGCAATAGGCACTTAAAAATAAACAAACCCTCCAAAAAACATCAAACCCCCCCACTCCTTACTTTTCATCTTAGAATCAAGACTATTTAGTGGTTCCAAGATAGAAGAGTGGTAAGAGTTAAGCATTGGGGGTTAAGTGATTTGCCTGAAATCAAATAGCAAGAAAGTATCTGAGATCAAATTTAAATCCAGGACATCCTATCTCTAGGCTTGGTTTTCAATCCACTGAACTCCCCTAGCTGCCCCCAATAAATGTTAATTGACTGAATGATGACTATTGCTTTGTAGTTTAGTTCAGAGGTCTGGGACTTTCCAGGCCTCCTACTTTCACACTTTAAAAAATTGCTTCTCTTGGGGGCAGCTGGGTAGCTCAGTGGATTGAGAGTCAGGCCTAGAGACGGGAGGTCCTAGGTTCAAATCTGGCCTCAGACACATCCCAGCTGTGAGACCCTGGGCAAGTCACTTAACCCCCATTGCCTACCCTTACCACTCTTCTGCCTTGGAGCCAATACACAGTATTGACTCCAAGATGGAAGGTAAGGGTTTAAAAAAAATCGCTTCTTTTGAGATTCTTGACCTTTTGTTCATTCAGATAATTTTTTCTAGTTTTATAAAAGAAACTTTTGGTAGCTTATTAGCATGAAAATGAAATTGTAAATTAATTTGGTTAATATTTTCCTTTTTTATATTGATATAACCTAGCCATGATCAATTGATATTTCTAGTTATTTATGTCTGTTTTTATTTCTGTAAAGAGTGTTTTATAGTTGTGTTCCTTAGAATTGAAAAAGACTAGAGGGTTATTGAGCCCACTTCCCTTATTTTACAGATGAGGAAATTGAAGCACAGAGCAGTTAAGTGACTTGGCCAGGTTCACAGAAAGAATAATCTGAGACATGAGTCAAACTAACTTATCTTCCTTTTCAATGTCTAGTTCTTTATGTGCTCTACCATGCTCTTTTCCTAAATGAAATTTCTTTTTCTATCTCTTCTTTGTTGGTTTTGTTGATAGTATAAAGACTGATTGTGTGTGTATGTGTGTGTGTGTTTATGTGAAATGATTTGTTTAATGTCCAACTATTTAACAATAACAAGAGACAAACCAAGCATTTCATTTGTGTCTATAGAATGTCAAAAACAATAAAGGAAGTACATCATTACATTGAACTGATCCTTTATTGAGATTTATAGGAGGGCATTGACAAGAATTATTAAGGAAGAGAAAGTATCATTGTATTACAATCTATACTGTTGGAGGTGGTAGGTCTTTTCATACTGATAAGATCATGGATCCATTGAAGTCTTGAAATATAAAGAGTGAAGTCAACTATTTAGTCAGACACCACAAAATATGCTATGTGATCAGAATGTCATCAATGAAGACAATATAAAATTATATATTATAAAAGCAAAGTTCCTAAAAATAAAGATCTGATTAGAAAAGAAAGTCTCAGAGTTTGCCAAATTAAAGAAATCTTACTCATCAATCTGATATCTTGTAACTATAAAGAAATTATTTGAGTTCAAATGAAACAACTAAGCTGATATTTGAAACATGGTCACTAGTCTCAAGGTTTTGTCTCTGGTAATCTCATATCTGGACAGCTAGGTGGCCCAGTAGATAAAACACTGGGCCTAGAGTCAGGAAGACCTGAGTTCAAATCTGGATTCGGACACTTATTGGCTGTGTGACCCCGGGCAAATCACATAACTCTGTTTACCTCCGTTTCCTCATCTGTAAAATGAGCCAGGGAAGGAAATAACAGATCACTCTAGTAACTTTGCCAAGAAAACCCCAAATGGGATCATGAGTTGACTAAAATGATTGAACCACCATAATCAGGTATAGAATCATAAAAAAACTCCAAAACTTATAGCTATAAGGAACCTTAACAATCAGCTCTCTAACTGAGGTGACACTTAAGTTACTTCTTTGACTTAGATGTATAGAAATGATTTATCTGAGACTAATTAATGACTCTCCACAAAGAAAATAATGGATGTGATTGAACTTTGGAAATCGATCCTAATTTCTATACACTTTTTGTCCCATTATGTATTTTGACATCTGGGATTCTCAAAGCACCCCAAGACAGATTGGGGTAGAATCTCAGACTTGCTCTGTGTCACAGTTATAACCCTTTTTCAAGAAGTCTTTATTATCAGAGACCCACTTGCTCCTGAACCTACTTACCACACCGTCAGTCATCATGGTGATATCAGATAGATAGCAAGTATGCTCCAAAGTATGCTGCAGCCAGCTCTAACTGAATTTCTTTCCGGAGTGACTTAAAATTTTCAGTGTGAACAATATACTGCAGAAATCCACAATTACTACACATCAGAACATGAGTGGTTGTTTAGTTGATTGTCTACACTTAAGAAAATATTAAAAATGTAGACTTTAAAATGTGTGCATACATTATCTGCCAGACAACCTAGTTGTTAAACATTTACCTGTATGGCCCTGTGTTGCTTTATTGTTATAATAAATAATAATATAAGTGTTGGTGAAGATGTGGCATGAGTGCAGAGCCAGCACTTGGGGAGCTGCTTCGTTCCCCCTCTTCCCATGGCCCACGGACATTTTTTACATGATTCTCCCCTCTATCCAGCCACCCAAAGCAAACACTTTCTCCTTCAACTCTCTCTGGTAATATGGGGGCTCACAGACTGCTTGAATTTGCCCTCTGAGGACTCAAACTCCAAAAAGGTTCACCCAGGAGGCACAGCTTGAGCTTGGCTAAAGGATAGTAGAAAGCTCAGAGATTGAAGTCATCATTAAATTGGGTGCTTGATAGGAGAAGCCTATCCTGTAAGATAGGCTCATTTTCCTGAGTTCAAATTCAGCCTCAGAAACTTACTGGCTATGTGACCCTGGGCAAGTCACTTGACCCTGTTTACCTCAGTTTCCTCATCTGTAAAATGAATCAGAGAAGGAAATGGCAAGCCACTCCAGTATCTTTGCCAAGAAAACCTAAAATGGGGTCACAAAGAGTTGTACACAACTGAAATGATTGAACAACAACATCCTGTAGGATAATAATAATGATAACAATGACAACAATAATGATAGCAATATGATAATAGGCATTTATATAGCACTATAAGATTTGCACAATACTTTCAGCCATTATCTCATTTTAACCTAACTCTACCCCTGACTATAGCACATAAGGTAAGGTGTATAGGGGCAGTGGAAATACAAATATATGTGCTTCTTCTGATTACTGAGCATTTATATAATCTGGGAGATACATACCAAGAAATACCCTTGGCAGAGAAGTCTCCTGGGTATCCACTCAAAAAAAGCTCTACTCTTTTAGGATCCTGAAGTCTCATCTAAAGTCTTAGATGCCAACATATTGTACATAAATGAACACCACAGAAAGGTCCCACAGCATCAGCAGCAAATCTAACTCCTAATAAGGTGGGCTGCCTTTCCTCATATAAACCATCTTGAAAATAGTGCTCTAGATAGCCCATGTGATTGTGCATTGGTACTGAGATGCAAGCAGCTCAGCACTGCCTTTTGTAAAGAATGAAATTCTCTAACTCTCCATCAACCAAGCTAAGGTGTTGGCATATGACACTAGACATTTGAGTAGATCAGGAGAGGCAGGTTTCCATGGTTTGTGAACCATCGAGTTATAAGGAAGATGATTCTTCCCTTCATTGCAATAAGTTCCACAAGGAGCCTTAATAGTCAACTATTAAGCTTAAATTAAGTGGTATATGAGATTAGAAGCTATACAACTATACATCTTCATGAAGTACTGCTCTGTGTTGTCCTCTCATTTTTACACTCTCAGGAGAACTTTTCCAGGAGACAATTATCCCAGGTTCAAGGTTCAGTTTGGGCCAATACTCTGAAAACTAAAGTTTGCAAGTCCCTGTCATTTGTGTCTCCTTTTCAACAATTAGTCATTCAGACAGTCAATTAGTTAAGCAGCAAGCATTTATTAAACTCCAAGCTTTGGGCTAAGCTTTGGAAATACAGATACAAGCAGAAAGAAAGACAATCCTTTCCCTTAAGTTTGCATTCTTATGAGAGAAAATCACATATAAAAGGAGGCTGAAATCTCAGGGTGTGGGGGTAGAGGATGGGGCACTGGAAAGGTCTGTGTATGGCCTAGAAAGGCATGAAGACCTTCGTGGAACTGGACACCTTCCTTAAATTGGAGGTTCTCAGTGGAACCATTCAATTAGAGAAAGAGGCTACAGGGATGGAGTATACTTCCAATGTTTGGATTCCAGGGCTGGAGAGAACTAACAGGATGAAGAGGTTTCTGGAGCTTGGCTGAGTAAGTATTCAGTTGTCTCATTTTAGCATCATTGTCCCCCTGGCTATATGTGTAGGGCCAGGGGAAATACAAATCTATGTGCTTCCTTTGGTTACTTTGCTGAACATCCATGGGAAATACATACCTTGAAAGACCGTTGGCAGAGAAATCTCCCAGGTATGCAGTCAAAAAAGCTCTATTGTTTGAAGATCTTGAAGACTCATATGGATCTTAGCTGCCTCTTGTGGGTAAATGAAAACCACAGAAAGTCTCCACAGCATCAGCAGCAAATCTAATTCCTACTAGGGTAGACTGCCATTGCTCATTAAATCTGTCATCGCAAATAGCCCTCTACACACCCCATGTGCCTATGCAATGGTGCTGAGATGCAAGCAGCTCAGTGCTGCCTTTTGTAAAGAATGGAATTCACTAACTTCCCATGAGCCATAGCTAAGGTTTGGGCACAGAGTGCTGGGCATTGGAGTAGATCAGGTGAGGCAGGTTTCCACTGGTTCCCAAACCATCCAGTTTACCATGAGGGTACAGCCTGAACAATGAGCCAGAAGACATGATTAGCTCAAAGCAGAGGCTTATACAGACATGACATACTAAGAAGCACGATTGTCCTTATAAACATGAGATATAGATCCTCTCTAAACATAGTGTATTGGTAAAAAAATAGGCTCGCATTTCAGAAAAGAGAGATATAGATGCAGGGGATTTTGCACCCTGGGTGCTTCTTAGTAGGATTGGCTCTCCCCTCTGATGCTGCCAGATTGTAGATATTTTTGTATCACTTCTATTGCCCTCAGTTCCACTGCTTCCAGCAGATATGACTCCTTCCTTAGAATTATACATTGGTATGACACTTTTTTTGGCACACTGTAAAGCTGAATCCTTGGGTAGAGGGCTGCTATGCTCATTTTGAAAAAATAAAGAGAGGGGCAAGACAAATCAAATGGAAGCTGAAAAGTTAAGTGATTTTTCCATGGTCATTCAGCTATGTCTGGGATCAGATTTGAACCTAGATCCTCCTGACTCCAGGTCTGGTGTTCTATCCGCAGTGCTACCTAGCTGCCCTGACTGCTATTTTCTTTTTCAAAAAAGAATTAAATTAAATTTTGCTCCCCCATATATGTAAAAACAGTTTCCAACATTTTAAAAAGAATTTCGACTCTTGAATTCTTTCTTTCCTTTCCTCCCACCCTCCCCCTTCCCCACTTTACCATGCTCTTTAAGGCAACTCTTTTAGAAAAAACAGTAGGCACCCTGACCCTTTGAAGAATAGATGCCTCTATGTTTTATACCCATTGCCCAACCTTGGTAGTTGTCATTCTCATTCCTGCCTTTCACTTTTCTATGTGTGGCATGATATAAAGGATACACAAAGGATGGCAACATTCTAATTGGGTAATTAAAACATTTATATGGAAATAGCAAATGCAGATTCTTCCCCTATGTTTGCTGTGGAATTGTAAGGATGGGGTTTCTGCAAAATAGCAAAGTCAGTTAGTATTATGTCAGTTTCCCTTAGTTTCTTCTTTCAATTTGCCATCCCCTTCCTACCTTCAGGAGAGAAATGTTCTCTGATCTTCCCCTCTTCCACTATCTAAGCCTGACAATAGTATGCTTTGGTAGCTGGATTCCCAGATAATCAGTAATAACATCTGGACTTCCAGATGTTAGTATTTCCATGGAAAATTTGCATCTTTACCCTTTTCCCTAAGGGTGAAATGAAGGGTCCAAGACACATAAAATTTCAGGAACCATGAAATAAATGGTGGCATTTTTGTTGATCAGCAAATATGATAGCTAGTTGCTATGGGGGATTTAGAATCTGTCCTTGGCTTTAGGGAGCCTGCATACTTGTTGGGGAGACAAGACATGAACCTGTAGTAGTAAACACTAAGACAAAAAAAGGAAGTGTGGTATTGTGGTAAGAGGTATATCTTAGGTTCAAAGATATAGTGCTGGAAGGCACTTAAAGGTCATTGAGTCCAATCCCCTACAGATGTTAAATGACTTACTAGAGTCACATAACATAGTAAGTACCTGCAACAGGATTGAAATGCAGATCTTCCTGTTTCTATGTCCACTGCTCTAACCACTATGTAAGTGTTTAAATATTAGTTATGAAATAGCTATATGACCCTGAGCAAGTCAACAACTCTGAACCTCTGTTTCTTCACTTGTAAATAGGTATAATAATTGTAGCTGATTAGGAGAAAAAGAAATTTGTAAATCTCAAAATGTCACCTAAATTAGAGCTATTATTACTGGAGCATCCATGACAACAGTAGGAGAAATACCATAAGACATTATGCAAATGTCAAACAAGTGGCAATAAAAGTTTGAACAGATGAGAAGAAGGAGAAAGTGTTTCAGCAGGAGTGGTCAACAAGACTTTAGGGAAGATTGGCCTTTAAGTAGAGTATTGCTAGATGTGTAAGATTTGGATTAGGTAGGTAGGTAGCACAGTGGATAGAGTGCCAGGGCCTGGAGTCATGAAGACTCATATTTATGAGTTCAAATCTGGCCTCAGACATTACTAGTTGGGTGACCCTGGGCAAGTCATTTAAACCTGTTTGTCTCAGTTTCCTCATTTGTAAAATGAGTTAGAGAAGGAAATAGAAAACCACTCTAGTATCTCTGCCAAGAAAACTGCAGATGGGGTCACAAAAAGTCAGTCATGACTAAAAATGACTCAAGAACAAAAGATTTGGATAGCCAAGCATGAAGGGAGAAAATTTTGGAAGTAGTGTGAGATAGAGATGACAGAAGAATGAACTTACTGGTATTTCTCCACCAGGAAGAGGAATTTAGAAAGTCGAAGTAAAGTGGGATGGGAGTGAGAGTGGAGAAAGTCAAAAGAGGAAAGAGAAAACCTTGGGGAAAAATCACAAGCTGTCAGGGGTTCATTGTCCTAATGCAGCTGCTTCCTTCACCCCAAAGTGCAAGTATAATCTGGGGGAAATTGAAGGTTAAATGCAGATCGGGTTTCACCACAGGTGAATTCAATATGCATGTCCCCACATCTGTTTCATCTGTTTTAATTAGGGTGATTGTTATAACAATGATGAGCACAATTATCATTTAGAATCAATTTGCTCTTTCTGCAAGGACCCCAACACTAACCTGAATTTAAATAAACCCTGCCATTTAGGTTGCATTAACAAATACCTGATTTTTTTTCCTGTCTTCTCATGACCCGGTGACAAAAGTTCAGTAGAAGTAAGAAACAAAAAGAAAGCTAGAAAATTTTCATTCTTGGCTCTGTGGCCACTGGAGACTTGGGAGGGTTAATGTCTTCTGCACTTTTCATTAGCTCTCAATTATTTACACATATGTCACAATAAGAAGTGCATTAGGCCCAGCGAGGAGCTGGTGTCAAAACTCTATTAAGATATGCTCAGGCAAGATGCGGCTTGGAAATCGAAAGGGTTACCATGGGAGTTTATAGCTTTTTCTTGATTAATTTAGCCCACAAGCTGTCATCTGGTTTTATAAATATGATAACCACAAATGCCACCTGAGTTAACAGACTAAAGAAGATATTGAAACTCTCTGAAAGGATCAGCCTCTGCAGGATTGATACTCAGAAAATCCTCCTGGTCTAGCTCATTCAATCTTTGTTTGTTCCTGAGAAACATATATACACACAAGCACACAAACACACATACACACACAGAATGTTTACAGATCACATTCCCTCCTGTGATCTGATGGCAAAGCACCTTCCATCTTCTCTCTAGCACTAATGGAAAATCCTTTCATGCAGTGGGAATAGGATGGGTAATCATTCACTCTTCAATGGCCAAGAGAAGAGAAGGATTAGGGGGAATGTGACAGCTGTCTTTGAGTATTTGAAGGGCTGTCACAGAAAAGAGGAATGAGACTTGTTCTGCTTGTCCCCAAAGGGCATAGCTAGGAGGGATGGGTAGGAGTTGTAAATAAGTACATTTATATTTAATTATAAAGGGAAACTTCCCAACAATTTGAGCTATCCTAAAGTAGACTACCTGCCTCAGCAGGTAATGAGTTCCCCCTCACTGGAGTTATTTAAGCAAGGTCTTGGATGATCAATAGTTGCAGAAAAGATGTTTTTTCAGATATAGATTAGATCAAATGGCCTTTGAAATTCCTTCATGTTCTGAGATTTTGTGATTTTTAGCAGGCTTTTTGGTTATTGCTAGAAAGAAAATGGCTAAATTCATCAATAGAATGTAAGCTTTTTGAGGTCAGGGACTGCGCTATTTTTGGATCTTTGTATCCCTAGCACAATGCCCAACATAGATTTTTTTTTTTTGCTTACTTGAATTAAAAGACATTAAGACCTGTTCATAAATTATGTTTTAGAAATCATATAAGTAAAAGCTTAAGGAGAAAGCAGACTATGTTGGTGGTAAGAGAAAATTTTTAAAAGGTTAGAATCTTATACTTGAGGTAATAATAATAATAGTAGCTAATATTTATAGCAGGTACCTAGATGGCACAGTAGATAGAATGCTGGGCCTTATAATATTTAAAATTGGGTTTGATTAAATATGAGAATTATAAAAGTGAGATTGTGGTCACCATTTATAAAATATTAGTCCCTAAGTCAAAATGACTCTTAGCAGCTTTTATTTACAAGGTAGAGATAGTGAAAGTGGGAAATATAGGAAGGAGACAAAGCCTGGTCTAGCCTACCAGCCCTAAGTGCTTCTCTGGCAAAATGAAGTCCAGTTCAGTACCTGAAAGGGGCTTCCCCTTTCTTTACGTGGATTTCTTGGTACTCCTCAGCCAGAAGTCCCCAGTGGTGTCTTATGCCAGAGTTCCACCAACACAGAATGACTCCAAGGAAAAACATGTCTCTTCAGTTCTGCTCACCGACACAGAATCCAAGGGAAGAGTCTCTCCAAAAGCCAAGGAAGGGGGGCAGCTGGGTAGCTCAGTGGATTGAGAGTCAGGCCTAGAAATGGGAGGCCCTAGGTTCAAAGCTGGCCTCAGACACTTCCCAGCTGTGTGACCCTGGGCAAGTCACTTGACCCCCATTGCCCACCCTTACCATTATTCCACCTATGAGCCAATACACAGAACTTAAAGGTTTTTAAAAAAAGCCAAGGAAGGATTAGACTCCAAGAAACCAGTCTTTCCGAAAACCAAGGAAGGAAAGAGACCAGACCGTGTTGGTTTCTTCTTTTATACCCCTTTTTTCCACATCAGTTCATGTCTCTCCCCCTCTTCACAGAAACCAATTACAATCTTTCAATTTGCCTAGCATGGCCCAGGGCTGGGCAGTGCCCTTTGGAAGTGAGAGTTTTCTCTAGTAAGTGACTTGTCAATTCTCTTCCTTAAGTGTTAAGGAGGGGGAATTTTGAGTCCTTGATTGATTGAGTTAAAGGTTGTCCATAGATTACATTAAAATAGACAAAGAGAGTTAATTCTCTCTTCACAGCCTAAAGTCAGGAAGATTAATCTTCCTGAGTTCAAATCTGACATCAGACATTTACTGACCATGTGCTCCTGAGCAAGTCACTTCATCCAGTTTGCCTCAGCTCTTCATCTGTAAAATGAGCTGGAGAAGGAAATGTCAGACCAATATTTCTGCCAAGAAAATCCCAAACAAGGTCAAAAGGAATGGAAGAGATGATTGAAATGAATGAACAACAAAAATATGTTAGGCATTTAAAAGATATCACATTTGATTCTGGGAAGTAAGTGCTATTATTATTCTCATTCTGTAGATGAGGAAACTGAAGCACACAGAGATAAATGACTTGCCCAGAGTCTGAGGGTATAAGTGTCTGAGGGTGGACTAGAATGCAGGTCTTTCTGGCTTGAGGCTCAATGCTCTATAGCCATTATGCCATCTAGCTGCTTCATAAGAGAGAAGTTGATTGCAGATGATGAAAGTAGAACTATTCAACTCCCAATTTTCTTCTGTCTTCATCACCAAGGAAGGTAATCTCTAAGTTATGAGAACTTGGTTAAAATTTGTTGCATGATGTTGAGCAATTCATCTCATTTTTTGGGCTTTAGTTTCCTTATCTGTTAAAGGAAGGGGTTAGATTAAGTGATGTCTAAGGACATTTCTGACTTTAAATTATAGGAACTATGGTTAAACATTTAAGCACAAATAAGTGAGCAGAAGGTAAGAGCATACCTAGTTGCCCCTCCATGACTTCATTTTATTAACCCGGACAAACTATATCCCAGGATAATAGTATGACTTAGAAATGGAATGGCCAAGTTCTTCTCAGTGATTTTCTGGGAGTTATGGACAACTAAAGAATGGCTAGAAGGATGAAGCTTGTCAAGTTTTCTTTCAAAAAAGAAGAAAAGGTAATTTTTTTCAAACTAATGGAGTCACAGGATAAACAAATGATTACAAAAGCATTAATTAAAACGTCTTGGTTTTAATTGTTCAGTCATTTTAGTCCTATCTGATTCTTTGTGACTCCATTTTATGGTTTTCTTGGCAAAGAGATTGAAGAGTTTGCCATTTCCTTCTCCAGCTTTTGGTCTGAGGCTGGATCTGAACTCAGATATTACTGACTTCAGGCCTGGTGCACTATCTACTGTACCACCTAGATGTTCCAATTAAGTTTTTTCTATGTGTAAAAAGCAAGATAGTTTCTATTCACTAGGAATATCCTTTTGAATAGGGGGAAAATATACATATAGAAAGTTTCAGCCGAAAATCAGCCAGAAAGATCTAATATTCCTTAGGGTTCAGCTGAGAAGTTGATTGTTATCCATATTATTTAGGTCACTTCCACTGAATGTTTTTGTTGTTTGTCCTTTATAAAGGGGACCAGTGATATTACATGATGATTTCTGGTCTTATGCATGAATTGGATTTAGGTGAGGAAGATTTACACAAATTTGTCAACATCACTCTCTTCCAGAGTCACTGAAGTCCAGTGGCAAGACAAAATCTGGACATCTGATGATGGCCTGAGAAGCAGTGGATGACCTTGGCATCTTCAACATCTGACCAAACTCTAAGTGCTCCACAATATCTGCTTCAACTGCTTTCAAGGGTGTTGGAATCAATCGTTATCTACCCATTCTGTTAGGGGAAATCTTTACATACTTGGGGTAGATATGCCCCTAATTCACCATTTGGTTTGTGGCCCATTGGTAACCCTTAACCTGGTTTAACCTTTCTGCTGAGAAAGTATATGGGTGTTTGGGGAGAACTAGCCCTTCTGGTATAAGGGCTTTCCTAGCCTTTTTCAAGGGATGCTCATCTACCTTTGGTGTCTGCCTTTTACCCAACTCTCAATCATGGCTCCAAAAAGCCATGCCAAATGTTCACAATTGTCTGTGAACCATATGATGGTGCCAAAGACTTTAGTGGCAAGATTTTCTTTTTTCCTGGGTTTACAGTAGGAAAGGCTGCCAAGAAAGGTGTAGATTCACAGACAATTGCCAGATCACATCTCCTTAGGGTTACTCTATTGGACTATGGCTTCAGAGACTGAGTTGGAAGCAGGTCCAGTGGTCTGGGAAGTGTTGCTGTTCCCAGGATATTTGGACTGATCTACCCATTTATAGCATTTAGTGTAGTATTGGCAGGCCCCTTCTCCTTGGGAGTTGCTTTCCTGTAAGTCTAGGCTATAAGCGGAGCTTATGATAATTGGAAAAGATCATAGAATTGGTGCAAAAAAACCCCCAAATGATTATCTACTGTAACCCCTTCATTTTATGGATGATGCAATTGAGGTCCTGGGAGATTGTGACTTTGATTCAAAAAATCACACAGAGATCAAAAAAATTACTTTATAAATATATAGGTTGGGAGAGACATGGCTTAAAGATGGCATCTGTGAAAAGAAATTGAGGATTTTTGTGAACGATGAGCTCAATATGACTCAGTATTCTGATATGTCAGCTTAAAGAGCCAACATAATCTTAAACCAAATTAATAGAGATAGTGTTTGGAAGAGGGAGCTTATATTCCTGCTATATTTTTCCCAAATCAGGCTACATGAGGAGTATTATATTCAGTCTTGAATGACTCATTTCAGCAAGGACATTGATAAAATAGATTACAGTTAGAGAATGGTCACCAGGATGGTAATGGAGAGGGAAGAATTTAACACTATATTATATGAGTATTGGTTAAACAAACTGAGGATGTTTTTCCTAAGGAAGTGAAAATGAATAGTTATTTGTTGTTAGCTACTGAAGAGATATCCTTTGAATGACTAATTAGATTGGTTTTGCTTGGCCAACAAGGAAATAAAAATTAATGGATAGAAATGACAGAAAAGCAGATTTGGGGGTCAACATAGAGAAAATGTTCCTAATATTGGAAAACCTTTCAAAAAATGGATTCAGACTTCTTTGAGAACACAATCACTTCCCTGGTTCTGGAGGCCTTCAATTAAACTCAAGGATTCTTACTCTAGGATCTGTGAACTAGTTTTATGAAAAAAAATTTTGATAACTATTTCAATAAAACTGGCTTCTTTTGTAATCTCATGAATTTTATTTTTTTGCATTTAAAGACATTATTCTGTGAAGGTGCCCAAAGGCTACACCATACTGCCAAAATCAAGGACATGCTAGTAAATGTTTAATAACTATTAAACTCAAAAAATGCACACAAGGTTCCGGGTTAAGATGGCGGCAGAGTAAGAAGCAGCTCTTAACCTCTCCTGACTGAAACACACAAAACTCCTCAAGGGGACATAAAAACAAGTCCAGACGAACGGAGGAACCCCACAACAGGGCACAGCGTGGAAGGTACGTGGAATCGAGACATTTCCAAGCTAAAAAGGGCTCTCACTCACTCAATCGCGAGCTGAGCAACCGCCCCACCCCCACCCCCTCCACACTCACCTATAGCTCCGAACCCAGCTAAAAAGAAATAGAGCAAGTTTGGGGCACCCATCGAGTCATCGGCAGCTCCGGGACCTGTTCCTGAGAGCAGCAAGACTTAGGACCCCATTAAGTCAAGAACGCACGCGAAATCTGAGCGCGAGTGAGCAGAGAGTGGACGCGGGGCGCACGACCCCTGAGCAGAGGCGTGGGTGCCGGCTGAGCAGAGGCTTGGGTGGAGGCAAACACAACCAGGAACTAAAGCCTAAGTGGGGAACCAGTGCAGACGGGTATACGACTGTGGAAGCAGCGCCCTGAGACTTGTAAAGAAACCTCCAGCAGAGGATCAAGCAAGAGGGCCCACCAGGGGGCTTGACCTTGGAAAAAACTAGAACTCAGACCTCAGGAGTCAATAGATCTCAGACAGACACAGAGAGCGAGGATAAACCTGAGAAGCTGCTGGGCTAATGATGGCTAATCAGTTACAGGAAATTCAGAAGAGAAAGAATAATAACAAAAAAAAAGAAGTCTTTAACACTCGACAGCTTCTACACAGAGAAAATCCAGACAACCGAGCAAACAGAGGAGGAGAACAAACAACCATCGAGACCCTCCCCAAATAAGGAAAACTCCTCACAAGCTATGGAAGAGTTCAAATCTGAGATTCTGAAGAAAATGGAAGAGATCTGGCAAGAAAATAACAGCTTAAAAGGTAGAATCTTGCAACTGGAAAGCGAGGCTCAGAAACCAAATGAACTGATAAGCAAATTGAACACAAGAAATGACCAGATTGAAAAGGAATACCAGAAGATTATGGCCAAAAACAAGAAGATTATGGCCGAAAACCAAAAGATTATGGCCGATTACCAGAAGATTATGGCCGATAACCAAAAGATTATAGCCGAAAATCAATCCCTAAAGGCTAGAATTGAGCAAGTAGAAACTAATGATCTCTCAAGACAACAAGAACAAATAAAACAAAGCCAAAAGACTGAAAAAATAGAAGGAAACATGAAATATCTCAATGAGAGAGTGACAGACCAAGAAAACCGGTCTAGAAGAGACAATTTGAGAATAATTGGTCTTCCAGAAAAACCAGAAATTAATAAAAACCTGGACTCTATACTAACAGAAATAATTCAGCAAAATTGCCCTGAAGTCCTACAACAAGAGGGCAATATAGAC
>NC_058132.1:322744810-322768504 GCF_016433145.1 Gracilinanus agilis | reverse complement strand
ATTAGAAGCCTTCCCAATAAGATCAGGAGTAAAACAAGGATGCCCATTGTCACCTCTATTATTTAACATTGTACTAGAAACACTAGCAGTTGCAATTAGAGAAGAAAAAGAAATTGAAGGTATCAAAGTGGGCAAAGAGGAGACTAAGCTATCACTCTTTGCAGATGATATGATGGTCTACTTAAAAAATCCTAGAGAATCAACTAAGAAGCTTGTAGAAATAATCAACAACTTTAGCAAAGTGGCAGGATACAAAATAAATGCACATAAATCATCAGCATTTCTATACATTTCCAACACACTAGAGCAGCAAGAAGTAGAAAGAGAAACACCATTCAAAATCACCCTAGACAATATAAAATACCTAGGAATATACCTACCAAAACAAACACAGCAATTATATGAAAACAACTATAAAACACTTTCCAAACAAATAAAACTGGATCTAAACAATTGGAAGGCCATTGATTGCTCATGGGTAGGACGAGCTAACATAATAAAAATGACAATTCTACCCAAATTAATTTACCTATTTAGTGCCATACCTATCAAGCTACCAAAAAACTTCTTTACTGAATTAGAAAAAACTATAACAAATTTCATTTGGAATAACAAAAGATCAAGAATATCAAGGGAAATAATGAAAAAAAATGTGAAGGAAGGGGGCCTGGCAGTACCAGATATTAAACTATACTATAAAGCAGCAGTCATCAAAACAATATGGTACTGGCTAAGAGATAGAGAGGAGGATCAATGGAATAGACTGGGGATAAATGACATCAGCAAGACAGTGTATGATAAACCCAAAGAGCCCAACTTTTGGGACATGAATCCACTATTTGACAAAAACTGCTGGGAAATTTGGAAAACAATATGGGAGAGATTAGGTCTAGATCAACATCTCACACCCTACACCAAGATAAATTCGGAATGGGTGAACGACTTGAATATAAAGAGGGAAACTATAAACATGTTAAGTGAACACAGAATAGTATACTTGTCAGATCTATGGGAAAGGAAAGACTTTAAAACCAAGCAAGAGTTAGAGAAAATTACAAAATGTAAATTAAATGGCTTTGACTATTTTAAACTAAAAAGTTTTTGTACAAACAAAAACAATATAGTCAAAATCAGAAGGGAAACAACAAATTGGGAAAAAATCTTTATAACGAAAAACTCTGACAGGGGTCTAATCACTCAAATATACAAGGAGTTAAAGCAATTGTATAAAACATCAAGCCATTCCCCAATTGATAAATGGGCAAGAGACATGAATAGGCAATTTTCAGGTAAAGAAATCAAAAGTATCAATAAGCACATGAGAAAGTGTTCTAAATCTCTAATAATTAGAGAAATGCAAATCAAAACAACTCTGAGGTATCACCTCACACCTAGCAGATTGGATAAAATGAAAGAAGGGGAGAGTAATGAATGCTGGAGGGGATGTGGCAAAATTGGGACATTGATGCATTGCTGGTGGAGCTGTGAACTGATCCAGCCATTCTGGCTGGCAATTTGGAATCACGCTCAAAGGGCTATAAAAGAATGCTTGCCCTTTGATCCAGCCATACCATTGTTGGGTTTGTACCCCAAAGAGATCATAGATAAACAGACTTGTACGAAAATATTCATAGCTGCGCTTTTTGTGGTGGCAACAAATTGGAAAAGGAGGGAATGTCCTTCAATTGGGGAATGGCTGAACAAACTGTGGTATATGCGGGTGATGGAATACTATTGTGCTAAAAGGAATAATAAACTGGAGAAGTTCCAGGCGAACTGGAGAGACCTCCGGGAACTGATGCAGAGCGAAAGGAGCAGAGCCAGAAAAACTCTATACACAGAAACTGATATACTGTGGTAAAATTGAATGTAATGGACTTCTGTACCAGCAGCAATGCAATGACCCAGGACAATTCTGAGGGATTTATGGTAAAGACGCTACCCACATTCAGAGGAAGGACTGCAGGAGAGGAAACACATAAGAAAAACAACTGCTTGAACGCATGGGTCGGGGTGGACATGATTGAGGGTGTAGACTCGAAACTACCACACCAATGCAACTACCAACAATTTGGAAATTGGTCTTGTTCAAGGACACATGACAAAACTAGTGGAAACGCGCATCGGCCAAGGGTGGGCGGGGGGGTTGCGGGGGGGGGGTTGAAGGGGAAAGGTGGAGCATGAATCATGTAACCATGTTAAAAATGAATATTAATAAATGTTAAAAAAATGCACACAAGATACATTTTTAAATTTAGCCTAGATTATTAACAATTTCACTATTATGCATCCTGATTTGTAACAAATGTTTCTCAAGGTCTGTATGAGCTGGCTCCATCACACATCCTAGGTTTAGAATGCTTAAAAAAAAGAACACAGAAAATTGAAGTTACATGACTATTTGTCTTTTATATTTTAAATGGAACTTATGACTTTGATCCTTTCCAACTCTCCTGGCATATGATTCTCTCTATGAAACTGGTCTATTCATCTATGGAAGCCAACCTTAATGCAAATGATAATAGCCCCATACTTAGATATCATTTCAAAGTTTCAGAGCACCATTGACACATAACCTCCTTTGATCCTTACAACACACTTGTGAAGTAGGTACTACAGGCATTATTATTGTAGTTCACAGAAATTACATACTTGCTCAGTATCATACAGTAAGTGTCAGAGGCAGAATAGAGTATGGATAGATTTTTTTGACTGACTTTACACCAGAAATTCTTTCCAGTGCTTTCCAGAAAGTCTTTCCACCTGAAAGAAAAACATGAAAAAGGAACAAGGGGAGAAGGGACAAGCATTTATTAAGCATCTACAATGTGCCAGGCAATGTATTATGTGTTTTGTAAATATCTCATTTACAGCAGTCCATTTCTTAAGAGTCTGAAAATCAACTGAGAAGTTAGGATCTTACTGTAGCATTTGAAATCCTCGAGAGACTGTATTTCTTAGTTTCAAAATAATTTATCATTTGACTGATCAAGACATCCTAATTATGATCAAATGACTCTCTTGACCATCATAAGACAAATGGAAACTGGTCGCCAAGGTTCCTGTATGCATTTTTGGGAGCTCATTATTCAGCTCCTCCTTTCAACTTCCCAGGAAATCTCTAATTGGCAATCAGCTAATTAGGAGGTGGTCCATCAGACCCTCAGCCCTTCCTCAAACTGACAAGTAAAATTTTGTACCCAAGATTGCAGAATTTTCCAGTTAACCCGAGTCTGTGAAAGGACTGTATTCCTTAGGAAAAAGAGAATGCAAAAATCTAGGGACTAAGGAATTCTCCCTAATATATAGGAACTGATTTTGGCCCTTTATAATCCAGGACCGGATATAAAAATAATACAGTGTATGAAAAATAAATTCTCACACTATTATGTCTATTGCTGATTTTGAAAAGTGTATTTAATTTCATGAAACAAAGTACAAACTTAAAGGTGTTCATCAAACAAGGGATCCCCTGCACATATGTTGAATCATAGAAGACAAGATGAGACCCAGAACTATGTGGACAGCTTTTGAATGGTCTGCTGAATATCACCACTAAAAGGAACATAAAACAGGTAAATTATGTGTATACCTAAGTTGTTTATCAATGTAAGAGTCCTGTGCAGAATGCAAAGAAAAGCAATCTGGCTATCAGTCATTAAACCTTTATTAAGGGCCTACGGTATGTTAGCCAATGTGGTAAGCATTAGACATAAAAAGAGATGTTAAAAAATAGTTCCTGCTCTCAAGGAGCTTCCAGTCTAATGGAGAATGCAACATGGAAGCTGTTGGTTACAAACAAGCTAAATGCCAAATAAGTTGAAAATCAGGCTTCCTGTAGAAGTTAGGATTTTAGCTGGGACCTCAGGGAACCCAGGAGGCAGAGTTGAAGAGGAAAAGCATTGCAGACCTGGGGGACAGCCATTGATGCCTAAAGTTGGAATGTGAAGTGTCTTGTTTGGGGAGTATAAAGGATGTCAGTGTCACTGGATTAAGGAAATGGGGTCTAATATATAAGAACACTGAAAGGTTGAGTGTCTATGTGGGCAGATAGGTAGGTTATGAAAGGCTTTGAATGCCAAATAGAAGATTTTCTATTTGATACCAAAGATGACAGGGAGTCACTAGAGTTTATTGAGGAAGGGGGGGGGTAACATTGGTCTTCACTTTATTGGTGGCAAAGTTCTCCAAGTACTCCCATTTCTAGATGGAAGTGACAGTTTCCATGCATGTTAAGGCTTTGGTAAGAATCTGTTGCTTTCATTTTTAGAAGGGTGGAGGAAGAGGCAGCTGGGTAGCTCAGTGGATTGAGAGCCAGGTTTAGAGATGGGAGGTCCTGGGTTCAAATTTGGCCTCAGACACTTCCTAGCTATCACCTAATTCCCATTGCCTAGCCCTTACTGCTCTTCTGCCTTAGAACCAATACATAGAATTAATTCTAAGGTGGAAGGTAAGGGTTTAAAAAAAACAAATAAAAAAGGTAGAGGAAACCCCAGAAAAAAAGATGAGAAGTACCACTAAAGAAAATGTCTTTTTCAGGATCCTCTGTCTTTCCCAATTTCCAACAGTCAATGAGTTAGGCATACGACTGACAGAAGACTGAGAGATTTAGTTCTAGAAAGACTGGAAAATAAGAGAAAGTTTTTTCAGGTCTGTAAGAAAATTTGCTCTGTTGATATTTCTTCCTATGTTAAATAACAGCAATATTACTTATAGCTATCCATATACCAGGTCTCCTATATTAAATGCAGGCTAAGTTTCCAACTACAGGAGAAATCAAAAGGCAGGGAGCATATAAATATATAACTACTCTTCAGGTTAGAATCACAGAATCTCAGATTTGGACAGGATATTGCAGGTCATTGAATGAAACCTGTAGAATTCCTTCTAATAGCAGCCTAAGTAGTTGTCCAGTTTTTAGTTTAAGACTCCCACAAAGGGGTGAGCCCACTGCCTGAAAAGAAAGCTTATTTCATTTCTTTTTTTTTTTAAACCCTTGTACTTCGGTGTATTGTCTCATAGGTGGAAGATTGGTAAGAGTGGGCAATGGGGGTCAAGTGACCTGCCCAGGGTCACACAGCTGGGAAGTGGCTGAGGCCGGGTTTGAACCTAGGACCTCCCGTCTCTAGGCCTGACTCTCACTCCAAGCTTATTTCATTTCTGTTCAATCCTTATTATTAGGGAAAATTTCTTCAGATCTAAAAGAAAACTAGCTTTCTGAAATTGTATTCATTATTCTCTGGGGCCAAGCAGAATAAGTGTAATGTCTCTTCTCCTCAGCAACAATTCAAATACTGAGGAGAATTATCATGCTCCCCTGGAATCTTTTCTTCTTCATGATTCTCAGATGGCACAAACTCCAAGTCCCCCTGTTATGCAGGTTGTCCTCACTTGGACACACTCCATCTTGTCAGTTTCCTTCCTAAACTATGATGACAAGAAGGGACAGTGGTGAAGATGTGGTCTGATCAAAGAGCACATTGGAAGTGTAATGGGGATAATTTGAGGAAAGGTGTGTGGGATAAGGGAATTTTGGAAGGAGGATGTCAGAGACTTGCTAAGTGAGTAATCTAGGTTACAGGTAGGCTGGGATTAATGAGATATAATATTAATGAGATATAATAGGACTGAAGTCAGGAGTATAACACAGAAGGGAAACAGAGATCTCTTCAGGTAGAGGAGAAATTAAACTAAACAGACAAAACAGCAGGCTTTACAGACTGGGACTTAGACTCAAACATAGGCTGAGGGAAATAGACTAAACTGAAATTAACAAACAGGGTTTAGTTAATTTCACAGGAAGGGACTTGTTTTGAAGTTACACCTTCCTTCAAGATGGATACCCAGCTTCCTTTCAAGCCCAGAGTATGTTGGTTCTTTCCCTCTTCTTCCCTCTCTTAATAACTAACAGACAAATTATGCTAATAGGTCTGTTGAAACGCAAAAGGGTTTATTATCTTTAAAGGATGATTTGTCAGGAAAGTGGATTGAGGAAAGCCCTAACAGTTGTCTCAGGAACTTCAGGTGGGGGAAGGGAGGCAGAGATGGAGTCTGAGTAAGGACCTGCCTTTAACTCAAGCTTACAAAGTGCTCTTGATATCTAAAGGGAATAAATGATGACTGCCTAGTTTCTTTATATCTAATATTGTCAATTATAATTAACCCTTCACAGATTTGAACTCGTCTCTAATTACTCTCCTTATTAACTCCACAGACATATAAGGTAAGGGAGGGAAGGTAGGAAATAATATTGGGAAGGAAGATATAAAGGGCTTATCCAAAATAACAATTTCTTAAATAAATATTTCAAAGCTAGGCTAAATTTCAATTCTACAGATAGGTAAAGAGGCAGCTCAGTTGGTTAGACAACCTCCCTCCACGGGAGACCCAAACCAACTGTCTTTTCCCTCAAGATTCCAAACCCCTAACTGCTTTTAGAACTCAGCCAAAGCTTGAAAAACCTATATGACCCCCACTCTCTATACTACAGAAGTAGGACCTCAATTTTTTGGTGATATTTTATCTCTTAAATTATGAACTAGCTTGTCTATTTCCTAATGATATATTGAGCTGGAAGTCTTCTAAAGTCTCTCAATCTTTTTCATAACAATTACTGTTTAGCCACCTACTCTCACCTCAAACCTTTAATTGTATACTTTAAAAAATGTAAATATGTAATTTTATGTTTGTCCTTAGTAAATTGTATATTATTAGATTTGTGCTATCATTCTAATTTTTTGAGATATTTTTTGGATCCTGACTCTTTCACCCTATGTACTAACTCTCTTCAACAGGCTCATTATTTGAAAATTGAATAAGCAAGCTACTATGTTTTCATCTTAAAGCACTGATAAAAATACAGAGCCAAGTATTAATTCATGGAATCATATGATCATAGATTGGGGGGCATTTCATGAGAGAACTCTCTTCATGTTGACATCAAGCATTTAATGACTACTTTTTGAATGTGGCCATTCAACTAACTTCAAATCTACTTAGGGGCACTATTATCTAACTCACATCACTCCATCTTGTCTACCGGATAGATGAAGGGCTTTGTCAAATGCTTTGTTGAAATATAGTAATAGTATGTCTAAAGAATTCCCTTGATCTTCCAGTGTTATAACCCTGTCAAAAAATAAAATGAGGTTAGTCTGACAAGCTATTGTTGATAAAGCCATGTTTGTTCTTAGTTGTTAGCACTTTCCTTTCTAAATCATCACAATCACTTTAATCATGCATTCTCAAATTTTTGACAGGAATCCTAGAATTAGACAACCTAAAAGTTGGAAGGGACCTCAGAGGCCATGTATTCAGAACCATACCACCAAATTCAAACTCACTGGTTTAGAGTTTGATATTTGTTACCTTTTTAAAAAAATGCGACAGCATTTGTCTCTCTTTAAATCTGCACTATCTTTTCTATTTTCCAGAATATTTCAAACATCACTAAAATTATAGTGTAGTAATCAGACTCACAGAGTGGCCATAGGAGATAGAGTGCTAGACTTGGTGTTGGGAAGTCCTGGGTTCAAATGTCATTAATCCATTTCCCACTTCCTAAAATAGGAAAAATATAATATAACTAGAAAAGCTTTTTGTTTCAGGTTGGTCTAAAGAGAGGACAAAATTCCGTAATGAAAGCTTCTCTATGACTCCAGGTTATTAGAGACAATGTAGTGATCTTTAAAAGAGTACAGGAAGGAAGAACTAAGTGACTCAGTAGATAAGAGTGCTAGACCTGGAGTCAGGAGGACTTGGTGTCAAATCTGGCTTCAGACACTTCCTACTTGTGTGACCTTGGGAAAGTACTAATTTTTAAAAATTTTTAAAATTTTTAAAATCTTTAATTAATTAATTAATTAATTAAGAACATTTTTCCATGATTACAGGATTCATGTTCTATCCCTCTCCTCTTCCCACCTCCTCCCATAGCTGATGCACAATTCCACTGGGTTTTACATGTGTCATTGATCAAGACCTATTTCCATATTATTGAAATTTGCTCTAGGGTGCTCATTTTGAGTCAATGTCCCTAATTATATCCTCATCTTCCCATGTGATTAGGCAGTTATTTTTCTCCTGTGTTTCTACTCCTACAGTTCTTCCTCTGAATATGGATAGCATTCTTTCTCATAGGTCCCTCATAGTTGTCCTGGATTGTTGCTAGTAGAGAAGTCCATTACATTCAATTTTGCCACAATGTGTTCTTCTCTCTGAATAATGTTCTCCTGGTTCTGCTCCTTTCACTCTGCATCAATTCCTGGAAGCCATTCCAGTTCACATGGAATTCCTCCAGTTCATTATTCCTTTGATTGGCAAGTCACTTAACTGCAACTACCCATCCCTTACTGTTCTTCTGCCTTGGAACAGATACTTGTTTTGATTTAAAGATAGAAGGTAAGATTTTTTTAAAGTGCACAGGAAGCACTTCAAAGAGAAAATAAAAATAAGCAAAAATAATCTAAGGAGGCAATGTATTCTAACTCACATGAGTTAGTTTGTAGAAGAATGACATAAAGAAAGAATCACATCCTCAGCTTCATTTAAAGTGCGACTCCAGTGCCACCTCCATCATAAGACATTTCTTGATCATTCCACTTAACAGCAGTCTTTCCTCTTGAAATAATCTTGCATTATATTTAGATTTACTCCTAATATATTATTTTCGAAGACAAAAAGTTGTAGATCAGGTTCTTGTCTGCATTTGTAGATTAGCTTGCCTTACTATGAGTACCTTGTGGAATTACAGATACAGACCAGAAAATAATACTCACATCCAAAACTTCATATTAATCTCCCTGTATAAATATTATACTTCCCTCCCACCCCATGCCCCTAGTCCAATGGAAGAATTTGAGCTGGGACTGTTTTAAAAAATATATCTGCAGTCTTTAATACAGTGCTTTGTGCACTTAACCAATGTTTGTTGAATTGAAATAAACAGCTGACATTTATGTATCACCTTAAGGTTTGCAAAACACTTCACAGATAAGATACACTATTTCTCCTGATCCACAGAGCAATCCTACAAGACAGACATTAAATATATTTGTGTCTCTATTTTACAGATGAGGAATCGAGACTCAAAGAGTTTCAGTGATTTGTCTGTGTTTGCATAGCTAGTAGGCACAAGAGCTAGTATTCACAACCAGATCTGTTCTGATCCTAAATGCCTCATGCCTTCTGTTATATGCCATGTCATTCACAGGGGGACAATGGATTTTTGGAACTATGCAATAGTTACAAGACTTCTCTTAGAGGGTGGATATGGATTCTCTGAGAAGAAAAGGCAGTTTCTTAAGTACCTAGGAATGGTGTTGAGGTCCACAGGTGACACCAAGAGAGAGCCTATCTATTATATGTCAGAGGAAGAAGAGATGAGTGATGTTTGACCGTCCTGAGAAGGACTCATGTAATTATAGATGGACCTGACATGAATGGGATGGATGTTTTCTGATTTTTTTTCTTATTCAGAATGTCATGGAATAACTCCCTAAATTTGTCAAATCTCATGACCACTTTTGCAGCAGGAGGCTCCTAGCAGCTGTCCTAACATCAGATATCTGGTGATATAATAAAACAATAACATTTATATAATGCTAACTATGTGCCAGGTACTGTGCTAAGTCCTTTACATTTATCAGCTCATTTCATCCTCACAATAATTCTAGAAGGAAGGTGTGATTATCACCCCCATTTTACAAATTAAAAAAACAACCCAAAAACAACTGAGGTAAACAGAAGTTAAGTTTCTAGCCCACAGTAACACATTGAGTAAGCACTTGAGGCAGAATTTGGATTCAGGTCTTCTTGACTCCAGAACCAGCAGTCTATCCATTGTGCCACCCAGAGGCCACCTATCTGTAAATGACTGACTGGACACAATCGATTTATTTAGCTTATAAGGGTATAGTTGCCAAGCAGAAGTCAAATAGATGTGCTGGTAGTTCTGGCTCTGGTCCAGCTGAATTCAGTTAAATAATAAGGTTTTCCTTTGCCTCTCTTCTCTACAGAGAAAATGATTGAGTGGTGGCAACTACTTTCAGCACAGAATAGAGAATCTTTCAGATTCAAGAATGGGTAAAGCTCCCTAAGAGGGTATTTAAAAGAAGAAAAAAAGATCAGTTGATGCTTGGGACTCTGATTCCAGGTCAAAGCCTCCTGTTATGCAAGAACCAAAGACTATTGGTCAGTAACTATTGGTCATCAATTAGGTAATCTCCTAGTTCCCATGTTTTTTGTTCTTTGTGTTCCACTGATCTCTTGGTATTTTCTATGTGTCACAGGAGCTGCTCAGAATTAGGTAATGTGCATAGGTCCAGCTATAGCATACTGAAATTATCTACTTCTGGTGATCTATATTAGGACAAATGATCTCAACATTGATAGGACGTATGAATGCTGCTTAAGAAACTGAAGGTGTCCCTAAAGGGAGAGGATTAAGAAAAGAAAGGCGACCTGGAAAATGAATAGTGTGTTTGGGATATAATATCTTAGAACAAAGTTTAGATTTCTCAACCCTCAGTCAATTAGTCACTAAACATCATTTAGGCACTTGCTATGTGCACAGGTTTAAGGGAGGAATAATGGTCTGTTGGCCAGGTGTAGTATAATCCTAATGATTAAGCCATTAAGTAGAGTGGACAGAGAGTGCTGGATTGGCAATAAGAGGACCTGAATTTGAGTCCTGGTGCTGATATTTATTATACATATGACTCCAGTAAATAATTTAAGCCAATAAAGTCTCCAATTCTTTTCATCTGGAAAATGAGGCTGGCCTCCATGGTCCCTTCTTGTTCTAAAATTATGATCATATTATTGGTGGAAATAAGTTTTCCTAGAGTCTTATGAATGAAATAATATGTGTGAAGTACTTAGCAAACCTTAAAGTACAATTTTATCTGATAAAGATAGCTTTAAACTTCAAATGGAAGAAGAGGGAAAATTTTTTCATACATATTCATCTAGTGAGATGCTAGGAAAGGTAGCAATTGTAGCAAAGGAAGAAAAATCAGTGGAGACAGCTGGTAATTCTTAGGAGACAAAATTCAAGTGGGAAATAATGATCTTAGTTGCCGATGTACAAAGGCACGAAGCATGGGCAATAAATGTGGTAAACTAGAAGTCCTAAGGCAAGGAGGTAAAAAAAAATACATAGTAATCACTGAGAGTTGATAGGATGAGAGTAATGACTAGATTATACCAATCAAAACCTATACCTTGTTCCAAAGGAAGAGATTGTATAAAAAGGGAGAGTGGAGTAGTGATATATTAAGTGGTATATTAAGAACATGTAAGCATGAGAGAAAAGTCACAAACCAAAAAATGGAAACAGTGGAAAGAATATCTGCGTGATCTCAGGAACCTGAGCCTTGCCATTCTCTAAGCCCCTGAACTCTTTCGATTTCTGTTCCTTTCTATTTGTCTTGCAGCTGAACTTTTTTATGTGTATGTAGAGTGTGAACTCCTTGAGAGCAAACACTAATTCTCGATTTGCACACACAACACTTAATAATACTTGAATGATTTTAAAAATTCACTTATTCATTCAGTGGAGGTTGAAATAGAAACAATAGCATGGAGAAAATATGCTACAGGTCAAATAACAGGTAGAAATGAATGATTAGTTTGAGAAAATGATCACAAACCTGGTCTGGAAGCATGATAAATTCATTGATGAGGGAGTTCAATTACCTGGCCATCTGCTAGAGATTTTGCTGTTAAAAATAGAACAGCTGATAAATTCTAGATTTGCCCTAATGATAATTTTGTCCTCTAAGAGATGGAGACAGATATTCTACATTCTGGAATAGTGGGTTTGAGAATTTAGAGAAATAATAAACAGGATTCCTTGACTTAAAATTATATAGGGTTATCAGTCTAAGAGGGATGGAGAGCAGTAAAGAATGACTTTCCTATTCCACAGACACGAATATCCTATTAGTAGGGTGGGAACTGCCTTAGGAGACTATTACAGATGCACATAAAGTACAGTAATTTAGAAAGAAAGGACAGCTATGTGGCACAATGTATAGAGTGCCAGGCCTGGAGTAAGAGTCATCATCATGAGTTCAAATCTGGCCTCAGACACTTAGTAGCTGGGTAACCCTGAGCAAGTCACTTAACCTTGCTTGCCTTAGTTTCCTCACCTATAAAATGAACTGGAGAAGAAAATAGTAAACCAATCCAGTATCTTTACCAGGAAAATCCCAATGGGAATATGAAGAATTGGGGCTGACTGAAGCAACTGAACAATGACAAACATATGGAAAATGAAAAAAAAAGAGCAAATAACTAAGGATAAATACAATAAAGAGGAGCCATAGTATTGCAAGAATAGAATCAGGAGAATTAACACTAGGAATGGAATGAGGTTGGTGATGAATGTGAAGGCAAACAAGATTTTGGAAAGAGGAGAATAATAGAAGATTTCATCAGTCCTTAATTTACTATAGGGTAATAATATTCCTAGAAAATAATGGAAAAGTAAAAAATGTAGATGTTGATACTGTGAACCTATGGTAAATAGGTTCCTGCAACCACCAAAAACTGTAATGTTTTGCTAGAGATTGTGTAAAATATACTTTTATGCATGCAATTCTTTATAATAAAACATTAATTTTGATATACTTTCACTAACACAGTGTCCATGTTACCAATAAAATGTAGTATACACAATAAAATTGGTAACATGGAAAACACTTTTCTCACTACTAATTCCCTAGAGTTCTTTGATCTTTTGTGCAAATATTTCAATAAAATAAATTAAAAATTGATTTCAGACAATATTCACTTTTCATAACATGAAAAATCTACAATGCCATAAATACTTTATCCCTTTTTTAAAGATATAATGAATCATAGATTTGTTAACAACAAAGTTGATGCAAACAGCAACTGCAGATATTCTGGCACAAATTTTTTCTATTTGTAACTTCTTATTAAGCTACATCACTTATTTTGCATGCTTGGGCTTATAGCCCAAAGGACTTATACTTAATTACAACACAAAACTTGAATCTTAAAGGCAAACAATGGAAAAAAGAATTCACAGAGAGTTCTTTTCAACAGTTTATTAAAATCACACAGAGATGGACTTAAATCCTCTTTACTCTGAGGTCAATGCTCTATCCACTATGCAGTATTGTCTTTATGGAAGTTTTGCTTCTTCTCTTTTATTCTATGATAGGATCAGTTTTCTAATTGCCTTCTAACTATTGGGAATGGGAATGTTCAGAACATTCATCTGTCAAACAATAGTGATAGTAACAGCTAATTGTGTCAAATCAGGCTTGACATTTATTTTTTTTCCTAATTGTTTCATGTGTTATCTTTCCAACTTGCTCCAAAGCCACTAAATGATATGGACAATGTCTTTTCCTTCTTTTGTATTGTCACCAGACTTTCACTAGATTTAAACACATAGTAGGTATAAGATAAATACTTGTTGATTAATTAACAGGCCTGCAATTTTAATATAGTCATATTGTATTAATTCAACATTTCCTCACTTCTCCAGATAAAGTCATAAGAGATATTCATAATGATGATCTAGAAGCTTTGCAAGATTCTGTAATTATAGAAGACAGAAGCAATTTTACTCAGTATAATTTTAGTGCTAAACACATTGTATTCTAATTTCCTGAAAACTGGTAACCCAAGTTTGAAATATATGACAACTTTCTACTAGCTAAGGTAATTTCAATTTGATTCTATTCAATTTAAGATAATTCAACATTTATTAAGCCTACTATATTCAGTATACTATACAAATTGCTGGGTCAAGACACAAAACTTTGGTATTAATACTGAAAAGAGTATTTATATCTAAGGAAGGGTTATCAGAAAAGGGAGCTTTTTAATGAATTTGATGACCTCGCAATCAATTTAATTCATGAAATATTTATTGATCACATACTGTGTGCTAAGCACCGTGCTAAGTTTTGAGGAGACTAAAAATAGGAACATCAAATATCTGTCTTTAAGGAGCTTACAGTCTCATGGAAGAAGATAATATGCAAAAGGAGGCTGGAAAAAAGGAATTACTAGGGGACACTCAGTGAGGGTTCCACAATATTCTGTTGAGTTCAAATCAAGCAGAACTGCAAATTAAAAATCAAAAGTTATCAACCTGAGTTAATGTCTTTGACACATCTGAAAGGCATTTCCCCATGAAGAATTTGGCCCTGTCATTGGTATCTTGTTGAAAGGAAAGAGGGATAGTTCCTGTTTGCCTTTTAAAAACTGGAACTATCCCCACAATGATTGAGTAAGGTACTTAGTAAATTGAATTTAAAGGAGTTGTGCCTTTGAGAATACCACACAAATTTACCTGGTAGACAAGTATAATCCTTTTCTTTGTGCTCTTTTAAAATGTTTTCCTGTTCAGAAGTCAGATTAGCATGTAGCAATGTCAACCTACATTCTATGAAAGAGAGAAAGGTGGAAGAATATCTGTATATGTGTACAATTTCTTCACTCTAGTAGTATATAATGGTTGCCTTGGAGTTAGTAGCTTGAAATTACATTATTTGTCAATAATAAATTACACAATAAACATCTATAAAGTGCCCACTGTGACCCCGTCCTAAGTGCTGGAGATACAAGAAGAGGCAAATGATGGTCCCTGCCCTCAAAGATCTATAACTGAATGGGAGAAACAACATACAAACAAATATATATATATATATATAAAGCTATATACAGGATAAATAGGAAACAATCAAGAGAGGGAAAGGTAATGGGATTAAGAGGAATTGGGTAAGTTTTCCTGTACAAGGAGGGATTTTAGTTGGAACCTAAAGAAGGCAGGGAGGTCAATAATCAGAGAAAAGGCTCTGTCAGAAATCATGATTACAACTCCTGCCTTCTTTTTCTCAGTTGAAGTCCGATAGATTTTGCTCCATCCTTTCAGTTTTACTCTATGCATGTCTGCTTGACTGATATGTTTTTTGTAGACAACATATTAGGATTTTGGTTTCTAATCCACTCTACTATTTGCTTCTGTTTTATGGGCGAGTTCATCCCATTCACATTCAGAGCTGTAATTATCAACTGTGTATTCCCAGACATTTTGATTCTCTCTCCTTGTCCTGCCCTTTCTTCTTTCACTATTTCATTCTAAAGCAGTGTTTTGTTTTTAATCAGTTTCCCTGTCCCCTCCCTCATTGTACTTCTCTTTCTCCCCTCCCCCTTCTTATTCCTCTCTTATTCTTCTTTAGGGTCTTTTTAAGCTACACCCCCTCCCGTTCCCTCCCTCCCTAGTGTTGCTTTGCTTCCCACTAGTCCTTTTGTTACCCTTCTATTTCTCTATAGGGTGCGAATCAATTCTCTGCCCCAATGGATCTGATTGTTCTTCCCTCTTTAATTTAATTTCAATGCACTTAAGTATTAAATATTTCCTCTCTCCAACTTCTTTACCCTTCCATGTGTTGATCTTCTCCCCTGTTCACCCCATGTGCTTCTTTATGGAATATAAATTTACTCTATTTTGTCTGTTTTCCCATTTTTCTTAATATTATCTCCCTTTCCCCCCTCTAGTTTTATATATATTTCTACATACACACACACACACACACACACACACACACACACAAACACGCACACATATGTATCTTGACATTTCATCCTATACAGTTTGTCACTGTTCTCTCTAAGTTCTCTCTAAACTTCTTCTAGTTACTCTGTTGATAATAACAATTTTTAATATTTACCAATATCGTCTTTTCTTCTAGGGATACAAATTGATTGAACTTATTGGGTCCCTAAAAGAAAAGTTTTTTTTTCTTCTCTTCCCCCCCTCCACAACTCTCTTAATTACCTCATGGTGATTCTCTTGAGTTCTGTGTTTGGGCAGCAAACTCTCTGTTTAAGTCCAGTTTTTTCTTTATGAATGTTTGGAAGTCTTCAATTTTATTGAATGACCATACTTTCCTCTGCAAAAATAGTCATTTTTGCTGGATAGTTGATTCTTGGTTGTAGACCCAGTTTTCTTGATTTCTGGAATATTGTATTCCATGCCTTTTGGTCCTTCAATGTAGATGCAGCTAGATCCTGTGTTATCCTAAAAGTGGTTCCCTAGTATCTGAATGTTTTCTTAGCAGTTTGTAATATTTTTTCCTTGGTCTGGTAGCCTTTGAATTTGGCTTTAATATTCCTGGAAGTTGTCAGTTGTGGATTAAATGTAGGAGGTGATCTGTGGATTCTTTTGGTTTCTGCTTTTCCCTCTTGTTCAAGATGTTGAATTGGGTCAGATTTGCAATAGTTGGTAATGGAGTCAGAGCAAGCAAAATGCTGCTATCCTACCAGAGGGGAGGGGTAGGAGTGAATAGAATGCTTCCCCTTCCCCTTTTGAAACAGTTAGAGCAAGGAAAATAACAGTTAACTGAATCTCCTTTAGGTCAAGTAAAGGAGACTGAATAGGCTTGGCTAATCTAGGGCAAAGTTGGTTGACAGATAGGAATTGATCCCACAGAGATTAGCAGCTTCCACTGTTTAAAAATTATTCCCTAGACCCTGAGACAGATAAAAGTTTCAAGTTATCTTCTCAATCAGCAGAACTGCTCTCTGGACAACAGCTGTTCCAGTGCTTACTTAGATGAAGATTTTGCCTAGGTAATATATTGGTGGTAAGTCTAGCTTGGTATAACCTCACACAGGCTGTCAAATTCAACTAGGAAAGGGATTTATTAACTTCAGGAAAACAGGGAGGGGAGGTGGATCTTAGGAATGAGGAGGAAGTAAGCTATCTAAAATCTCCAATAAACTTGTTGGCTTTACTTCCCCAGAGGGGAAAGTGTTTTTGAATAACTTAACTTTATCTCACTCACTAACTAACCTTACTCCTAATCTAATGTTACGAAGTTTAAGATGGTGCAGGTAACTTTGACTGACAATCTGTATGAAGTAGAGATCAGTTGAGAACTGCAAGTGAGGTAATTTTTCCAATGCACTCAGCCTGGTATAGTCTCTATGGAGTAAACCAGCAAGGTAACACTCTGTTCCCTGAGGTCAGAGATGATCTAACAAAAAGTAATGATACACTTCTTCCCAGCCTCCCTTGAACCCCAAAAGCAATGTTCAAAATGTCCTTGCAAGTTGAGTGTCTTGGCTTTTTATACCCAGATTCTTAACTGTCCCAACTGCCTCCTCTCCTGGAGTTCCGGGGGGCACTGTGGAAAGCTGTGAGGCAGCTTTAACCTCACTTAAGATCATGGATGTTACAGAGAATGTCAGGGCTGTTTTCTTGGATAATTTCCTGTAGGATGAAGTCCAAACTTTTTCTTTTGTCATGATGTTCTGGTAGACTAATAATTCTTAAATTGTCTCTTCTAGATCTGTTCTCCAGATATTTGGTTGTATCAATGAGGTGTTTCATATTCTCCTCAAATTTTTCTTTTTATAAATTTTGTTTTATATATTCTTGCTGCCTTATGAAGTTATTTGCTTCTAGTTGTTGAGTTCTATTTTTTAAAGACTGAATTTCATCACTGACTTTTTGGTCATCCTTCTCCTTCTGGTCTGATTTTCTTTGAATTGATTTTCTTTTGCCTTCTTTGCTTCATTTTTGAGCTGGCCAATTTTGGTTTTTAAGACTTTATTTTCTTGTTTTAGTTCATGTATTTCCTTTTTCAAATTATCTTCAGCCTCTCTTGATTGCTTTTTTGAGTTCCTGAAGTTCTTTAGTTAATTGAATTTTGAGATCTTCCAAAGCCTGTGTCCAATTCAGTGGAGCTTCCTGATCTTCTATTTAATTTGCTATTTTTTCACTTCCTGGAAAGAAGCTGTCAATTGTCACTTCTTTTTTCTTTTTCTGTTGTTTACTCATATTTTCCCCCTTTTCTGTTCTGCTAGTTTAAGCAGATGGGTTTAATGAGCTTTGATGAAAGATCTTCCCCCAGCTGGCAATGGAGGTTTGTAGTTACTCTCTCTGCAGTCTATGGGGGAGGGGTGTTGGAGTTTCTCTGCCCTCTGAAGACTTCTTGTCTGTCCAATTGATGGGATTAAGCTTAGATTTATCTGTATTGCTTAAAGTGCCCGGAGGCTAATATCTGGAGAGAGGAAAAAAAAGTGGGGGGACAAGATAGAGTGTTTTTGCTGAGTTGTCCAGTAGTAGGGTCCTCCTGCTCTGTCCTGCTGTTAGATTTGGTCCTCTTTCTTCTTAAAGCATTGTTTTCTATCTCAGTGTGGAAAGGGTGCAGAGGTTTTAAGATTTGCTCCATCTAAGCCCCTCATGGCCTTTATTAATCATTTTTCTAAAATCTAGTTAAACTATTATCTATATTAACCTATATTTAGATCTATTCTATTCTATTAAGATCTAGTAGTTTATTAACTTTATGAAAAAAGGAAATTTTTATTTTTTATTCAAAGATATTTTTATTTTCCTAATTACATGTAGTAATAACTTTTTACATATGTTTTCCAAAATCATAAGGTTGAAACCATCTTCCTTTCTCCCTTCCCTCCCCTACTTAGAGAGGGAAAGCAATTTGATCCAGTTCATAAATATATTGTCATGCAAAACATACTTTCTTATTGGTCATCATCATAGAGTACCCTCATGCAAAACCAAAGCCCTGAAAGAAAACTGTAAACGAGATGAAAAAGATAGTATACCATGATCTGCATCCTACTTTAACACAGATGGATACTGGAGGTGGATAGCATTACCATCATAAGTCCTTAAGTGTTGTCCCAGATCATAGCTTTGCTAAGAGTAGCTAAGTTCTCCACAGTTGATTATCATACAATATTGTGGTTACTATGTATAATGTTCTCCTAGTTCTGGGTTTTTTTTTTGTCCTTTATCAGTTCATGCCCTTTACCAGCTTTATCTGAAAGCATCTTACTTAAATCTATCACTAACACATATCACAATTTGTTCAGTCATTCCCAATTGATGGATATCCCTTCATTTTCTAATTCTTTGCTGCCACCAAAAGAGCTGCTATAAATATTTTTTTACAAGTAGGTCCTTTTTCCTTTTTTTTTATGATCTCTTTGGGATACAGACCCAATAGTGGTATTATAGGGTCAAAGAGTATGTACAATTTTATGGCCATTTGGGCATAGTACCAAATTGTCAGTTCACAACTCTATCAACAATGCATTAGTGTCCCAATTTTGCTACATCACCATCAACATTTATCATTTACCCCAAAAAAGGAAATAAAGTTATTTTAGCCTAACCTCTTCTTCATGAATCCATGCTGCCTCTTTCTGGTAATTACTTCACTAGACATTCCTTAAATGATATGTTTCAGAATTACCAGGAATAAAAGTCTAGCTCACTGTCCTATATTTTTTATATGGCCTTCTCTTTCCTTTTTGTGAAACTTAGGATAATACTTGTCTTTTCCAATCCTATACTACCTCTCTTTTTTCCCCCAGATTTTTCAAAGGTCATTGACAGTGGTTCAACAATCACATGCAATTTCAGAAAATCATGGTGGGCCATTCAAGCTATATAGGAATTCAAGTTGGAGTTTTGCAGCAGAAAATAGGGAGCCATTGGACATTTTTGAGAAAGTACGGAAGATAAGCCTTTGACTAATTCATCAAATGTATCTTTCTCTTTCTTTTTGCTGCTGCATAAAGAGAATTTATTTTCCCTCATGTTTTCATTATGCATCCTCAACCCTTTGTTTCTTCTTATTTATACCACTTTACTAATTTTTTTCAGGTATTGCATTGTTCTATCTCTCTTTGGGTGCTTTTACTTCTTTTTTTTTCCCCTAAGGGAAAAGCAGCTTATAGTTTTCAGTTTTCCCAATGAGTGTATTCCATTCAGGTTTTAATTTTATATTCTTGAGATTAATTTGAATGCATTTGAGAGGGGGGTGTTATTTTTAACCTTGGGGCATAACAACACTACAAAGCATTGCATAGAAACTCCTGAAGCTCACTTTTTTTCATGACTGCTTGATCAAAACCAAGAAATGCCAATTAAGGTTGAGTGGCTCCTGCCCAGAGAAACAATCAGGAAAAACCGTGTCTTGAAAAACAAATTGACATCCGTTCCTAAGATCTATAAAACAAAGCAAGATCTTAATATAACAGAAGGGAAATAGATCAAATTCCAAGATAAATGGAGTGTTCTTTGCAGCGACCTCATTCTTTCTTCGTTAACACTCCCTCAGCTCTGAAAAGCTCTGTAATTTAAAAAGTCAATATATGTGGGACTTTAAATAATTGATTGATGTTTAAAGCAATGTCAAAAAGCTCTGTGGTGAGATGTCAGGGATTATTTAGTTTCTCCATCAAAAGCATCACACAAATAGACATGTAGACCATTAATATGATTAGTCCCATGATAAAGATTTGTGGTTCTTTTTAATTGGTAAATAATTAGAAGAGTTATAAATACAGCAAAATATTACCTGAGTCTTGAGATTGGTTAGTTTTATATATACCACATTGGCTTGAATTCTCTAGCTGATTGGATGGAAGGTATTTATTTCAAAATCGCAAAACTCTTTTACAAAGTGGAGAGTACAGGGTACTGGAAACAACCAGACTGTCTAAGAAACAAGTCTTATTCCAAATAAGTCTCCTGGAAGACTATTAAATATGGTGGATCAAGGAGGAGGGATTGATGTGATCTATTTTGACATTAGCAAAGCTTTTAATTTTGGCCCTTACTTATTCCATTACTTTTTTTCAATTTAGTCTAATTCAACTCAGACTGAACCAATCTGATCAATCTAATCTAATCTGATACAATCTAACACATGAAGGGCATAATGATGATAGAGTAGACAAAGAATTGACATTAAAAACAAGAAGAATTGTATTTAAGGTCCATCTTGAGATATGCTTATTGGGAAAGATGTATTTTAAAGCAAGACTGTAAAATCAAATATATTTTTAAATTATGTATATATATATATATTTTCAATCAATAAAAATTTACTTTCTCTCCCACTCCAGCCTCTTTCTCTAATTGAAAACTAAAGAAAAATAAACCCCACTAAAATATGTATAGTCAATCAAAAACAAATTTCCATATTAGAAATGTTCTGATTTTTTTAAACTAAATAAATTGTAAACCATTTGACTACCTGAGTTAATGGAGGTAGTTTCCTCCCTAGCAATTCTCTGTATTAATGAAATCATAGACTGGCTGTGGGGGCAACTCCCAATTTCAGTCTCAGAATCAATACTGTTAAGCAATAGGGGATTAAATGACTTGCCCAGGGTCATACAACTTAATTAAACCCAGGACCTCCCATCTCTAGGGCTGATGCTCCCTCCACTGAGTCATCTACCTGCCTCTCCCTCAATTTTTAAAAAAAAATTTTTACTGAGTACTTACTCTATGTTGTCACAGTGGTAGACCCTCCAGGAGGCAGAGAGGACACAGTTGTTGATCTTTAAAGTCAACAGCCAGTTAATTTGGAATCTCATTAGAAAATAAAAAAACCTAATATGAAAATTAAATATGATAATTATCAATAATAAATAAGACATGCTTACATGAAAGTTAAATAAACAAAAGGTCAATTAATAAGCATTCATTAAACACTTATGTGCTCAGAGTTGTACCAGATGAATGATGGAGAATTTTATGACATATTCCTTGTCCTTAGGATGCTTACCATTTATTAGAGATTCTTAACCAGGGGTCTACAAACTTTTTTCTTTAATAGTTTGATAATTGTATTTCAAATTGGCTTTCTTTGTACTCCTATATTTTTTATGCATTAAAAATGTTATTCTTAGAAGGGGTCTATAGACTTCACTAAACTTCCTTTTTCCTTATAAGGGAACTGATCAAGAGGAAGAAAATACTTCCACCAATTAAATTTCCTTATTCTCTTATCAAATGGCTTTGCTCAGGGACACAGTAACAAGTCAAAGAGATTTTGTTGAGTAATTTGATACTGTAACAAATTATTTAAATTTTAAATAATCTGTATTTTAACACAACTTAAAAATCTCTTTTTTTACTATGAACTCAATAAGCATTAACAAACATGAACATTTCCATATTCAAAGAATAGAAAAAAGAAGACCCCATGAAATTGTGAATCTCCAGTACAAAGGACTTTTAAAAAAATAGATATTTAAAATATAACATAGTTGTTCCTACACTGCTTTGCTTTTCTGGGTCTTATCACATTTTATTTTGCTCTCTTCTTGTATTTCTAAATGATTCCTCCATGTTTAGTTCTTTATTTTTGTTATGATTATCATTAACCCTACTTCTTTTCTAAACCCCTCTATTCAACAACTTTTAAAAAGACCCAACTGACTATATTAAAAACAAAACCAACAAAAATCATTTAACTATTTCAATAAATTCAAATAAATATTTGGACAAAATATAGCAAGCTATCATATTAAAAATCATCAACAATAACATTTGAAATCATAGGAATAAATACAACTTTCTTTAAACTGATATGCAATATCTATCTAAAATTAAGAATCAACATTATTTGTAATGGAGATAAGCTAGAAGTCTTTAAAATAAGGTCAAGGGTGAAACCAAGAAGTCTATTATCACCATTACTGCTTAGTATTGTACTCCATATGCTAGTTATATCAATGACAGGAAAAATAAATTAAATAAAAAAGGATCCGCAAAGTAGAAACAGAACTATCACATTTTGTGGATGGTTTCCATGTAAATGCAATATTTAGGATCATTTGCAGTCCCCTTTAGCACTTTATTGCAGAGTTCTGACTTGGGCCACTCTCTCAATAGTAAATAAAATGCCTGTAAGGAATGAAATTTTAGTTCCTGAATATAATTCTCTTGTCCTTCATTTACATCACATTTCAGAACCTATCATGAAGTGTTCGTTCCTTTTGCCATTCAATGCAAAAGAAATTGGTTCAATGAAGTAAAGTTCACAAAAGTAAATGCCACTTGCTCTGGTGGAAGTCCCAAACTTTCAGGTGTACTTTCATACTTTTGTAAAGGCATTGACACAGTTCACCCTCATTGCTTATATGCATATGATCAGAGCCTCAGATTCACATGGTTCATAGTACCTCATTAGTTCTCCCTAGATTATAGTGAATGTCGAATTCATAATTGGCTCATCCCACAGCCTATTTCTGACAGCCAGTATCCAATTTAGTGTTAGGAAAAATATAAGGTAGAGGATTTGCTGTCAGTATATTCTTGAAATTGACCTCAATATACTGAGTCTCTAAACTTCTAAAAGATAGCCCATTTTAATGTTAAAAACTTCATTTTATTCATAGGGTCACTGACAAATATCACTGTCAGTAAGTCCTTTGCTGACAAGTGAAATAGGTTTCTCAGGATCATTACTCTCTTGATATAAGACTGCTCCCAAGGCTTTAAGGATAAACAGCAGCCATATGCATTCCAAAGGGCTTCCCTGGAAGTCAAAGGCTAACACTGGGGTATGCATGGAGCAATAAGCATAGCCTTGAAACTTGATTCACACTTCTCATCCCAACATCCCCAAGTGTTATTGAATTTATTAGATTAAATCAGGTTGCTCTGTCTTTCCCTTGTGGTTATATGGTTTTCTTCCAGCAATATAACTGCAAGAGTTCATTGAATGAGCTGACTATGATAAACCAATTCTTCACAGATGTTCTGTGAGCAACCATATCCTAGGAAAATCTTTAGATCAGAAAGATCCTTTGGAGATAGCTAGCTGACTATATATATATATATATATATATATGTATATATATATATATATA
>NC_058132.1:322712040-322729830 GCF_016433145.1 Gracilinanus agilis | reverse complement strand
GGGGGGGGGGGGGGGGTTGAAGGGGAAAGGAGGAGCATGAATCATGTAACCATGTTAAAAATGAATATTAATAAATGTAAAAAAAAATCATTTTATTCAATCCACATTCATTCTTTCATTAAACAAACATATAATAAGACTCTACTTTGTGTAGAGCACTGTGCTAAGTGCTAGGAGATCAAAAAAATGCAAAAATGTCACCATCTCTAACTTTAAGTGGTTTATCTTGATTACCAAGGTAGCTCCTCTTGCCTTATATGTCAGGACCAACCTGGACAACTAGAGGCAATCGCCTTTAAGAACCAGAGGTCACAGGGGAGCAACCTTCAAAATACAAACTAGTCATTAGACTTTATTGTCTCAGGAGTCTTTAGTTGTCATTTATCTCAAAGCAATTTCTCTATTGTGTTTTACATCTACCAATCAATATTTATGAGGTACTTATTTACTTAATAAATTATTAATAAAATTACTAAGCACATATGTGCTAGGCACTGACTGTTCCAGGTTAAGGGGATACAAAAAAGTAACATGTGAAGCAATTCTTGTTCTCAAGGAGTTTCTATTCTATTGTGAGAGACAACATCTATATATGAGCATATTCTGAACAAATTCAAAATAAATGTAAAATGGTGAATAAGGAAGATGGACACTAGTGCTAGAGAGATCAGGAAAGGCATCCTGGGTAAGTAAGAAAGTAAGTGAATGTTCGAGGTGTGGGTGTGACAAGGAAGTCCATTCCAGGCATCAGAAGTGGCTTATGAAAGACACAGAGATAGGAAATGTAATACTGTGTGTAAGGAACAGAAAGGTTGAACTGTAGAGTGTGGGAAAGTGAGTAATCCTTTAGAACAAGGCTGCAAAAATATGTTGGCATCAGGTTGTAAAGGGCTTTAAAAGTCAAATATTTTTGATGCCTGGCTTTCTTCCTTAGACTTCTCCTTTCAGAATTGGATATCCTTAACTTGGCATTCTTGGCATCCTTCTTCTTTTCATCATTCTAAGAACCTGATTTCTTAAGAATTTCCTGACAACTAGACAGACACTAACCTTTTACCTTTCAGAATCCAATTTCTCCCTCAGGTTTTTTATCCTCATCTTCTGATGCTATTTGCCTTTCAGTCATTGAACCCATGATCCTCTGTTAACTCCCTGAGTCTTAGGGTGTCTTGGGATATGACATAACTGCTCACTAGGGATGGAAGAATCCGGTGACCTTCTTTCAAACTCTTCTGAGCTAAAAACATTACTCTAGAGCAAGTTGACTAGTTATTTGAAGAGAATGCTATCCTAAGTGCCCATTCATCTTCTTATATTTTTTAAAAAGAGATTTCTATGTTTTGCTTTTACATTACAAACATTTATAGATTACTTGCACTTTGGAAGAAATGTCATAATAAAATAAAACAGTTAATACATAGCATTTATATAGAGCCAACTACATGCTAGGCCCTATCCTAAGCAGTTTATAAGTATTATTTCATTTTATTTTCACAACACAATAAATGCCATCATTATCTCCATTTTTAATTGGAGAAACTGAAACAAATAGAGTTAAATGATTTTCTCAGGGTCATACAGCTAGGACCTGTCTGAGACTAGATTTAACCTCCACTGATTCTAGACCCAGCAATTTATGTGCTGTGCTACCTACCTGCCCTAGTATTATGTTGATAAATAACAGATATTTTGGGGAAGCAGATAATTATGCCAGGGCCAGTTACCACCAAGTCACAGACACTTACTGAGAGGCTTCAGAGAGAAGGGAGGGGGTTTGACACTCCTGGCTCTCAAACCCCTCCCCCTCAAGCAGTTGATTTTCAGTTGGGATATGGAGACTGGCTAAGGTACTTCTGGTAAGTTTCTGTTGAAGCTGAACTCCAATGATGTTCCCTTTCTTTAACTTATATTCCCCACAGGTCTTAAAGAGGAATAAGTAGAAGCTAGTTATCTAAATGTTGAGGACTGAGATGGATCTGATCTTCTTTTTTTTTTTTTTTAAACCCTTGTACTTCGGTGTATTGTCCCCGGTGGAAGATTGGTAAGGGTGGGCAATGGGGGTCAAGTGACTTGCCCAGGTCACACAGCTGGGAAGTGGCTGAGGCCGGGTTGGATCTGATCTTCTTAAAACTGGTGGCTGAGTGGATTCAAGCTGGGTGATAATTATGAGTTGTGAGTATCCCCAAATAATTCCCAGGCACAGATATTTAAGGTAAAGCTTATATTAAGAAGGAAAGAGAGAAGCTAGAGGGGGTAATTAGGGTTTGGATAGGGAAAAAGGGTACCCCTGATCTGTTAGGTTGAAGCTGCCCTTCCCCCCACGGGTGTATATGTGATGGGCACTTGGCTAAACTGGCTCTCTTGCTAATAGTGAATATTTCCAATTTCTAAATCACTAAATAATTGTTGTATTGATGTTGGTAAGGACTAATCCTACTAAGCAGGCTAACTCCTGAGTAGAAACCACAATGGCTTAGCCACAATGGCCCTCTGAGGTGAACCCCCAAGTCAGGAGCAATAAGCAGTGTGATCTGCCCACATTAACCCCCAGAAGCAACTGACTAACCCTTCCCAACTGTCCCCTCACCCAAAGTTCTCCAGGGGGGTCCCCTGGAATTCTGGGTGAGGCTGACCCTGTATTTTGCAGAGATTCCATGCTGCCATCCTTTACATAACACTAGTTAAATAAAATTAGTTATGGAGTTATTTCATTTAAAAGTCCATGTCACATTTTATGTATCTAGAATATCCTCCTACTGCTCCATTAAAAAAACCCAAGGGAAAAATCTATTTTTCCCCTCTCTCTCCACTTATCCCAATGTAGGAAAAAACAAAACAAATTTATTTTAATTTATAGTTATTAAAATTCTTTTAATTATATATATTATATATATCATATATATTTCTATTAATTCTAACACCTCCATGTTTCACAGACAACATATTTCATCATTCATCCTCTGGCACCATGGGAAGTGTGTGTGTGTGTGTGTGTGTGTGTGTGTGTGTGTGTGTGTGTGTGTGTGTGTTTTAGAGTTGGGAGAAGTAAGAACTTTCTGAGAATAGCAGCCATTTATATTATAGAGAAGTGATAGCAAACCTTTTAGAGTTCCAGTGCCCAAACTGCAACCCTCATGCTGCATGTGAGCCTCCTTCTTACCCTAGACAGGGGAGGAAGCGTCCCCATTGGGCTGCTGGACAGAGGAGTGGTGGGTCATGTAAGATATGTCCCCAGAAGTGGTGGAGAGGGAGAGGGGAGCAGCCTCCTCTTGAATGCCTGCCATAGGTTTGCCAACACTGTTATAGAGTATTAGGAGACAAGAGGTCAAATAATGTTGTAATTGCCTGAGGAGTCTGATTTTAATCTAATAACCAGGAAGATATCATGGTAATTTCTCCATCAAAGCAGTTGAATGACTTAGTAGAAGGACTACCATAGGTCTAGGGAGGAAGTCAGACATTTGTTAAAATTTATTATTTTTAAAAAAATGTACAGGATGTGTATCATTTAATGATGAGGTACAGGACGTGTATACAAGAGATACTTTAATATGCATTGTTAATGCAAAATTTTAAAAAATTCTCAATTTTCTTTTATTTTCAAGTTTTCGTCTGTTCCCTACCACATTCCACCCATATTGAGAAAGCAAGAAAAACAAAATTTCTGTTACAAAATGTGCAGTCAAGCAAAATAAATCCTTACATTAGCTATGCCAAAAGACCATAAGACTCAATCTTTCCTATGAGTCCATCAGTTATTAGGAGGCAGATGACACATTTTGTGGGAAGCCGTTCGATGTATTAAAGCCTTTGGAGAAATAGGATCAAATTTAGGGCCTGTTATCTGGATTCCCTACGTGACCAATCCAGACTGAGGCAGTCTTTGTGTTTGGTTCTGGTCACCTGAGCCCCGAAAAGCTCTGGTACCAGCAGGTAGGTTAATCCAAAATCACCTTGATCCCTCCGAGAAGGCTATTAGGAGTCATTTAGAGAAACAGAGTCTGTAACAGATATTTTATCTGGATCCCATTACAAAATCATCAGCAAGTAAAACTGTGTGTATGATTTTTCTGCACTGCATGTCAGGATGCAGACAGAATGGGCCATCTAAGATAAAAATCTGAGGCTCCTCTTTTGACTCAGTTTTGATCCCCACCTTTCTTAGAACTCCTATTGGAAAACTTTGAAGTGGCAGACCAGCATCTTCTGAGTTAATGATTCCTCTCCTTGATAATTAAGAAGCCTGAACCCTAACAAACATTACTTAAGATAAGTCTGCATACTCAGATAAGTATGGCGCTTTTAGTCTTGACTTTATTTGTCCAGGTGCCTATAATCCTGGAAGACAGAACTCAATAAGTGAGCATCTCCATAAAAATATTTCCTCTCCCAGAATTATCCCTACTAATTGATGGTTGGAATTTGGCCATTGTCTTGGTACTTATACCTTTACTCTTTAGACTTTAATGGGTTATGTATGATCTGTTACCCCTTCATAGCTGTGTTCTTTGTTTGAAACCAGTATATAATAAACTCCCAAGCCCACAGAATTTGGAACAGCATGGGCTAACCACTAGTCTAGTTGTTCTCATTTTCTTTCTCCTGCTTTAACCATCCTATGCCACCACGCCACTCAGGACCCCAAAAAATCATATAAAGGCATGGCTCCCTATAACATTTCATCATTAATTCTATAGAATTAGGTCAATTATTGTACCAACCAAAATTCCTAAGTCTTTCAAAGTTGTTTGACTTTATATTATCTTTGTATCAATTCTCCTGGTTCTAGTCACTTCGCTTTGCATTAGTTCATACAAGTTTTCACAGTTACCATACTTTTCATCATTTTTTTATATCTCAATAGTATTTCAGTACATAAATCATCCATAACTTTTTTAGCCACTCCCCAATTGATGGGCACCTCCACTCAATTTAAAATTCATTGTCATCACACACATGCACACACACACAACTTGCTATAAATATCTATGCATATATGAGTCCTTTCTCTCTTTTTCTTGACCTTTTTGGGTACAGGCCTAGTAGTACTATTGTTTGGTCAAAGGGTTATACACAGTTTAAAAGCTTTTGGGAACTATTTTTAAATTATTTTCCAGAAGGGCTGTACCAGTTCAGAATTCCAGCAACAGTGCATGAATGTAACTGCTTTCCTATAGCCTCTCCAGAAATGGAAGCATTTTTCAAAACAGAAAACTCCACTTTTTCTCATCCATGCATAGTTTTTTTTGACAAGTCTAATGTACGCATCTCAGTGAAGCATCAGGGCCTTTGGTAGAATAAATAATATATTAAGGTGCAAATTTCAAAACTTGTCCACACTCTAGAGTACACACATCTTATTCTGCCTTGGAATATGGGACTTTGGCAAGATGATGGGCCAAGATGTAAAGTCAGTGTAAATGTGGGGTCCTGAGACTTCCTAGAAATGTAAGACCCTCACAGCACCCTGCTTATATCTTTCCCAAATTCAAACTTAGAGCCCCTTATGTTTACAGTTCCTAGGACTTCATTCTGCCATCCGTTGTATGAAAACATTGTTGATACAGCACCTCCCTTTACCAATCTCAGGAGTTTATTGCTAATCCCACTTGAGAATTCCCATGAACACATAAACCTTGAGGGCAACACCTCTCCCCCTCTTCCTTCCTCTCTTCCCATATTTGGAGTTTGGTCGGTGATGGCATGCTGACAAAGCATCGAGAAGCAACTGAAAGTGGGAGATGGTTGCTCTGCGTTTTAAAATGTTATGTTGGAATTTTCCATCCAGCTTACATGAAAATTCTCCATAATATAGACAGGTGGTAACTGAGCATTTGTAGAGAAAAGCTTCCTATTTAGAGGTGGAAATGTGGAGACTTGATTGAAAAGAAGACATTTCTCTCCATTTTACATGAACACATACAGATGCATATAAATGAACAATAAAACATATGCATAAGACCACAGAATCACAGATATAGAGTTGGAAAGTATCTTAAAGCCTATCTAGCCCATGCCTATGATTTTATATATGCTCATACATACATGCACGCATGCATGCATACATAAACAGAGGGGATCCAGACTTCATCTGTGATTTCACTAGTACAGAACAATGGTGTTTAACTCAAATAGAAAAAGGGTCAGAAATCCATATAGAAGGATCTCCCCAGGCCCCCGTACAAACTCAAGTGTTGAAATGCAATTTTATTTATATGTTACTGTGTTTTTATCTATTTTGTCAAATATTTTCCAATTGCATTTTAATCTGATTGGGGACATACTCTGAGTCCTGAGGGCTGTTTGACACTTTTGGGAAAGGAAAGACCAAGTTGTGGATATGTCATCTACCAATGAAGCCCTCCCTCTTCTGTGCCATGTATAGTCTTAGAGAAGCGCCTAAAATATCAAAAGCTTAAATGGCTTGGTCAGAGCCTCACAAAAAATACATATCAGAAATGGGACTTAAACCCAAGTCTTCCTGGCTTTGAGGCCAGCTTTCAACCCACACTATTTCTTTCATATCCAATCCAATTTAGTAAACATTTATTAAGCATACACTATGCTGTAGACATTGTACTAAGGGCTGGGGATATAATTATTAAAAGAAAGACAATTTTTGCCCAGAAGGAGCTTACAATTTAAAGATAGGAGACAACACATAGTAGGAGACAGGAAAGTAGGGGAAAAGTTGGGGTACCCAGCAAGGGGGCATCTTGTTCCATGGGGTTGAATGATCTTTGCTTGAATTGAAGGTATCTTTGACAAAGGTACAAGAACATTAACAATTTGGCTTTCACAAATAATATTCTATAGCAGGAAATATCTTTATAGTAATAAATTGACTGAAAGATGAAGAATTGAATATAAGATGTCACTATGCTTATCATTTGCTGACTGAAAACACGTTTTTGTTGATAAGACCAAATGCTACCTAAAATATTCTCCTCCATCAAAGTATGTCCCACATGTGTCAAAATCTTACAAAATTTCTTGAAAGATGGGATAGAGATACATTTATTCAATAATCCTATGATTATTAATATCAATCAAAACATAAAAGAGGGAGCTGTATGTTTGCCAAATATATGTCTGGTCCCAGGTACAAGAATATCAGATGATATTTCACATCTGATCTAGACAAGTGGAGTCCCACAGTATGAAGTAAAGATGGGTGGGGGGTCTGTGCTTTTAAAGGGAATGCCCACATTGAGGAGAACAAAGATCTACTAAAATGTTTTTTGAATTGAATTAACTAGAATTAAGCAGTGCAAGCTGTCGTTGAAGTAAAGGAGAATTAAAAATTAATAAGACTGTCACAGAATAAGATCTGAAATGAGTTGGACAGGACCTCAGTAGACATCTATTTCAGCATGTAGGCCTGAAAAAGAATGTTTATTATATGGTTATTCAGCTTTTGATTAAACATTCCAAATGACAGGGAACCTCCATAGGCAACCCATTGCGTTTTGAAAAATTTTATTTCCAAGGAAAACTTTCCTTAAATCAATCCTAAATTTGCCCCTTTGTAGTTTCTACCCAGTTGCTCCTAGGTCTACCCTGTGGAGCCAAATAGAATAAGTTTAATTTCTCTTCTAGCTGACAAGCCTTCAAAAACAGCAATGACATCTCCCCTAAGTCATTCCTCTCTGGGGAAAATGTCATGAACGCCTGCAAAGAAGCTCAACTTTGAAGTATAAATATAATTCAGAGAGAAGAAGTGGTGAAATAGTAGAGATAGTATTGAACTTGGAGTCAGGAATACCGAGCCCACCTCTTCTCTCAGACACTTACTAGCTATGTGAACCTAGGCAAATCACCTAAGCTCTCAGCTTCAATTTCCTCAAAATCTCAATAGTCAACATTTAATATAGAACTTTACATGTTAGTTGATTTGATTTTCATAGCAATTATAATAAGCAGATGCTACTATTATCCCCATTCTACAGAGAAGGAAAGTGAGGTGGAGAGGTTTAGTGACTTACCCAGGGTAACATAGTAGATAATTGAGGCTGGGTTTAAACTAACTGACTAAATAATAAACTTTAAAAAAATAACAGTAAGGTACAGGCTGTGCCTTATGCAAATTATTATCTCCCCCAGCTTCTAGTGTAGTGCTCTGTACACAAACCTGAAACAACAAAATATTTTTGGTTTTTTCTTTTACCGGTGATCTGATGATCTATCAAGTCATCTGTGGGAGGAGGAAGAGGGTCCCTCTCTGTGATGCACAGAGCTGGTAAGTAAGTCACCATCTGTGGTTCCAGACAACTGAGCTTCACACTCAGTTTCAAACACATGCCATATTTAACAGCAATTAACAGAAAATAGTACAGATCATTTAAAAAAGGTAAATAAAGTATATAATTAAACAAAATAATTGTTTAACAGATTAACAGTATTAATTGAGTGATAAAATAGCTCTGAAGAAGATTCTTGTCCCCCACATCTTTACATAAATTAAGTTTCATATTCCTGGTCTCCAATCTAGCTTTCAATGACTATATGTTGACATATCACATTTCATAGTTTGTGAGTACTTTCTTAATAATCAAACTTAGAGGAATGAAAGCATAATAGTATTCTCTCCACCTTTTCTTCCCCTCCCTGCCCAGAGGAGACAAGCCGAAGGAAGATAAATGACTAGCACAGCTAACAAAGTGGCAATGAGTACAAGTCTTCTGATTTAAAGTTCAATGTCCTTTTTCCTTCATCAAGCTCTGCTCCAGGTATGCCTGATGGAGTTAAATTTACTGAAAGGTTTCTGATACAGTCAGAGCACCTCTATTAAACCCTACCAGCAAGTGACATCCTCTTGGGGAAAACCATGGGCTGTTATGTTATTATTGCTCTGCATGGACAGATTAAAGAGATCTTGGTCTCTCAGTGATGGATTCACATTAGGGTTGCAAACAAACTGGCCTGCATTTCAGGGGCTTTATGGGTATTTTATCATATAGAAGTCAGTTGCTTCTAATTGCAAAGTACTGCTGTGGCTGATTTTATTTTTTATTTTTGCTTCATTTACCTGGCATATAAAAGAATTCCTATTTTTTTTGTGGGGATGATTCTTGGCTTTTTATCTCCTTCTTTGGGCACACTTTCTTTTTCCTTCTACCAAATGCCCCCTTTTCCTACCTCTAAAATTCCATGGAAATGTCCATTACCATGCCTGTATAACTGGAACCTCATTGATCTTCTTGACTATGTTTTCTTGATTATGACTCCAGAGATGAGAATCCAATCAGATATTCTTGAGTGAGAATCTACCTCTGTTCTCCAACCTGATATGGTCCTTCAAGATGGCCACTTGTAGAGGTGACAGGGCCCCATATTGGCTAGGAGGAGTGATGTCTGAGGGCACCTTTTCATAAGATCATCATTTACTCCCTTCCTCTTCTTACTAGGGCTTGAAGACCTTTATGTGTGAAGTTCCAGGGACTTTTTCGACTGAATTTTTTGCTTTGATTGTCAGTTGAAATAGACCATGGTAAAGACCTACTGTTTCAGATACTACTAGTAGAATAGTTAGAAATATCTTGAATCCCTAAAAACTACATTACCCAAACTTCCTTTCTCTATTACCTACAATGCTTTTCCTTTTGTCTATATTTGCCTGGTCATGTTTTATATAAATTCTGTAGCTCCTCCTTCTCTCTCTCTCTCTATTCTTCATGAGCATAGCTGAAGTGAGTTTAGCACCTTCTTCACTCTAGTTTTTTGTTATTTTATTATTAATAAAACTTTATAATATATAATACTTAGTTATTGAATATTAACTTAAATCTCCACATAGTCTTTCTGATTCTTTTGTGAAAATATACTTTAGTCCCAAACCATTTGAATAGACTTGGACATAAGTGAAGTTCATCTATATCTACATATTAATATCTATACTTATATCTATCATCTTTATATCTTTAGCTACATTTATATTTAGCAATTATGCTTAACTGTCCTTTTAATCATGTTTGGTTCTTTGTTGTTGTATCCCGTGTTCAGTTGCCATGTGTTGCCAGTTCTAGCACTTCAGCATTCCTCCCATTTTTCCCTTTCTGTCTAATAACACTAAAGCAGTAATGGTGAACCCTTTAGAGACTGAGTGCCCAAATCTCAACCCTCACACTACATGTGAGCCCCTCGCCTTACCCTAGACAGGAGAGGGAGGACATGCTCCCATTGGGCTTCTGGGCAGAGGGGAGGGTGATGGGAGAAATGTCCTCAGGTAAGAGCGGGGTGGGGAGGGGAGCAGCCCCCTCTGGCAGGCTCCATAGGTTCACCAACATAGCACTGTAGCCACTATAGTTCAAACTTTAATCAGTTCTCACCTGAATGGTTGTAATATATTCTTAAATTGTCTATGCCTACTGTCTCTCCCTGCCTCATACCTATCTAACAGGATTGTTGTGAGGATCAAATCAAATAACATTTGTAAAGTACTTAGCCCAGTGCCTGGTATATAGTTGATCCTGGACAAATATTTTTCCCTCCCCGTTCCCCTTTACTAGCCCCAACACATCCTCGTTACAATCACCATTCACATTCCTAAAACAAAGGTCTGACCATGGTTCTCCCTTGCTCAAAAAAGCTCCAATATTTTCCTATAATATCTAATATTTAAAAAATAAATTCTTGTTTGGCTTTTAAATCCTTTTACAATCTGGTTCTAGTCTACATATCCAGGCTGGTTGTACACTGTACTTCCTCACATGCTGTAGCCAAATAAGGTATTTGCTGTTCACCATATTACATCTTTCACTTCCAAGTCTTTGTAGCAGCCTTTTCAGTGTCCCTTTTGTCTAGGATGCTTTTCCCCACCTCATCTCAGCCTCTTAGATTCTCTAGCTCCTTTCAAAACTCATACCGTTGACCTTTTATGATTTCCCAGTTGATTGTGCCCATTTAATCACTTTGTATTGATTTTGTAAATATCCAGTATTTATCTGTGAAAGTGTTGTATACTCTTTCCCCCTTTTCCTCCCACCCTAGTATAATTTAATCTAATTTAATTTAATTTAAGAATTTAAAAATAAGGAAAGGGGTACTCTTATTTTTGTATTTGTATCCTCAGCACCTAGAATAGTGCTTAGCACATAGAAGGTACTTAATAAATACTCCCTGATTGATTATTGGACCTTAAGGAAATTGCATTTTATACCACCCCGAAACATATGGCCAATTCTTTTAATTGCTCTGTGTGTGTGTTTGTGTGAATCTAGAAAAAAAAAAAAAAACAACAACAGATCCACTCACTCATTGTAGTTTGATGGTTTACAAAGACAACTAACCCCATTTTCTTCTTTGATTTTAGTGACATTAGACTGCATCTAGGATATGTGTGTATGATAGCTCCTAATCTTCATGTAGGGAATTTCAACTTCTATGCACTTTCCCACCAAATTGTAGCAAGAGAAATGAGTCGAAAGAACATAAATTAAATGTAGCCTTAAAAATCCATGATTCAAAGCCTCGAGCTCAGTCACTTGCTAACATGCTACCATGAAAAGTTAGCTAAACTCCTCTGGGCCTCAGTGTCCTCAAATATAAAATGAGGTAGTTCCAAATGATTTCTAAGGCTCCTTCCAACCCAGTGATTTTTATTTGCTGAAGGTTCTGCAAAGTACCCTGTGGAGGAACACCTTTCCTTAAGTTCATTAACAACCAAAAGTGGAGTGGAGACTAGAACTATAAAGCTATGCTAGTGAAAAGTTGTAAGCAGAAAAACATTCAGACATGTAGTATTTTTTTCCCATACAAATTCTACCACTCAATTAATCTCATTAATCGGTTACCATTTTGCTTAATAATTGTCATGTGCCTTTAAAAATGATCTGCTCGGTCTATCTGTTAATCACTGTTAAATATGGCATGTGTTTGAAATCCGGGCATGAAATTCTGTTGTCTAGTACCACAGATGGCTGCTTCCCAGCAGGAAGCATGCTTTGCGTTAAGCAAGCAATCTTTGTGATATGTAACAAGATGAAGTGGTGGTAGACACTCCATTTAAAGTCACATTTAGCATTTTAATTAGCCTCACCTTGGGTGGCAAATGCAGTTTGCATAATTCACAAGCAGGGGTTCTGGCTAAAGTGGGGATGCAGAAGAAAAACAGCATAGGGAAATTGGTTTTCTTTTGGAAAATATAAAAACAGCTGCTGGAAGGAATTGAAAAACAGAACCAGAATATTTGAGTTGCACGAACACTTGGAGATTATTTTGCCCAGCATCCTTTTTTTGCTGACCAAGAAACTAAAGTCTACAAGGGCAGGGAAGTGACTGACCTAAGATTCCACTGCTAGTTAATGGAAGAGCTAGAACTAGAAGTCTAGTCTTTAATGCTCATTTCACTATGTGACATTACCAAATGTCATTCCACCCTAATGGCTCCCCATCCCCTATCTGTCATTTGAAAATCATTTCTTTCTACTTTGCTTTCTCTAAATGCTTCTTCCTCCATTATAGCCTTAAAAAAACCCAACAGAATGGTTATTAGGATTGAATTGCTCAGGGGGACAAAGAAAGAAACAAAGAAAAGAATATAAGGAAGGAAGAAAGAAAGAGAAAAGGGAAAGAAAAGAAGGAAGGAAAATGGAAAGGGAGAGAGGGAGGAAGAAAAAAGAGATAGAAAGGAAGTAAGGAATCAAAGGAGGGAGGGAGGAAGAAAGGATGATAGAAGCAAGGAAAAGAGAAATGTCATAAATTTGGGTCATTTTCCATATTAGTTGTTTTAGCCCCTTCAAACATATCACATTCTAATCAACATTACCACCCAGTCTTATCCAAAATGTTCTCACTATCATAGTTAGTCTGGTCTTCTTACCATCTTCTTACCATCATTGTCATCACCCCGTTAAATATATTGTGCTTATTTTAGCCTTCCTGATTTTACTTAAGCCATGACCTTTACCTTAAATAAAAAAATATATTCCTCCTATTCCTCTTCACCTATTCAAATCCTATGAATTTATGAATTCTTCAAGGTCCAACTAAAGTTCAATCCCTCTGTGAAGCATTTCCTGAGCACTCTATATCATAATGATTCCTCCCTTCTTTGATTTTTTATTGCCCTATTGACTGTGGCATAAAAATATGCAGTTGATTTGATACCATTTTGCAGTGTTTTCTGATTGGTTTGTCCTGGCATCTGATGAATGCCCTCCCATTCACAGCCCCCAGAGCAAATTGTAAAATTGGGAAAATTAAGATTGAGAATATATAAGCTCTACTTGCCTAGTAAACAAAAACTACTTTAGGCCAAGTATGTCTAGCATGGCAATGTCCTTGAGTCCTTCATTGGAATGGATAGAGGAAAGTCAATCTTAAATGATCATAATCTGATTTCTTCATTTGGTTCAGATAGGATATTGGAAACCTTTCATCAGGAAAATGATTTTCTCCATTTTCATGAGATAAATATCAGGAAAAGAATTGAAAATATAAGCCCTTTTCCTCATTAGGTATCCATGTTAGAGATGTCTTGTGAGGACTGAATAATGATCTTCCAAAATTGTAACAATGACTCAAGATGCTGAATGAAATTGTTTTTGATTACCTATAGAGATAACTGACCAATTAATTTATTGGTTATTCCTAGTCTGATCAATAAATTTATTTTTCTTATCCAGAACTCAGTATATCACAACACGAGTAGTACTTTGTTCTTCTGAATCAAATGCTTTCTTTTTATTTTTTAAAAATATTTTCAATAATTTTATCAAAGCAATAGGATATAATATAAACCCACATAAAAATCAGCTTTCCACATATCACCAGCAAAATTCTTTAAGAAAAGATAACTATTTTAAATCACCAAAACAGAATAAAATGCTTAAGAGTGTAATCCCCAAAACAAATCCAGAAACTACATGAACACAATAACAAATCACTTTTGATACAAAAATATGATTTAAATAATTGTAGAAATATTAATTGTTCATGAGTAAGCAGAGCCAATATAATCACAATAACAATCCTATTTAAGCTAATCTACTTATTAAATGCCACCCCAATTAAATGATCAAAAAGTTATCTTATTGAGGGGTTCCGGGTTAAGATGGCGGCAGAGTAAGAAGCAGCTCTTAACCTCTCCTGACCGAAAAACACAAAACTCCTCAAGGGGACATAAAAACAAGTCCAGCCGAACAGAGGAACCCCACAACAGGGCACAGTGTGGAAGGTACGTGGAATCGAGGCATTTCCATGCTATAAAGGGGTGAAACAGCTCTCACTAAATCACGGGCTGAGCAACCACCCCACCCCCAACCCTTCCACACACAACACCTATAGCATCGAAGCCAGCGAAAAAGAAATAGAGCAAGTTTGGGGCACCCATCGAGTCATTGGCAGCTCCGGGGCCTGTTCCTGAGAGTAGCAAGATTTAGGACCCCAAAAAGCTAACGAACGCACACACAATTTGAGCGTGGGAGCAGGCCGCAGAGAATGGACTCAGGACGCAGAGCACGGGCTCAGAGTGCAGGCACTGGCGGAGGCATGGGTGGAGGCAGACACAGCCACGAGCTAAATCTCTGAAACCATGAGTGGGGAACCAGTGCAGACGGGTATACTACTGTGGAAGCAGCGCCCTGAGACTTGTAAAGAAACCTCCTGCAGAGGATCAAGCAAGGGGGTCAACCAGGGGGCTTTACCTTAGGAAAAACCAGAACTCAGACCTCAGGAGCCAAAAGACCGCAGACAGACCCTGAGCTCAAGGATAAACCTGAGAAGCTGCTAGGCTAACAATGGCTACCCAGTCTCAGGAAGTTCAGAAGAGAAAGATTAACAACAAGAAAAAGAAGTGTTTAACACTCGACAACTTTTACACAGAGAAAATCCAGACAACCAAGCAAACAGAGGAGGAGAACAAACAAGTATCCAGACCCTCCTCAATTAAGGAAAACTCCTCACAAGCTATGGAAGAGTTCAAAACTGAGATTTTGAGGAAAATGGAAGAGATATGGCAAGAAAATAACTGTTTAAAAGATAGAATCTTGCAAATGGAAAGTGAGGCTCAGAAACCAAATGAACTGATAAGCAAATTGAACACCAGAAATGTCCAGATTGAAAAGGAATACCAGAAGATTATGGCCGAAAACCATAAGATCATAGCCGAAAACCATAAGATTATAGCTGAAAACCAGAAGATTACAGCCGAAAACGAGAAGATTACAGCCGAAAATCAAAAGATCATAGCCGAAAACCAAAAGGTTATAGCCAAAAACCAATCCCTAAAGGCTAGAATTGAACAATTAGAAACTAATGATCTCTCAAGACAACAAGAACAAGTAAAACAAAGTCAAAAGACTGAAAAAATAGAAGGAAACATGAAATATCTCAATGAGAGAGTGACAGACCAAGAAAATTGGTCTAGAAGAGATACTTTGAGAATAATTGGTCTTCCAGAAAAACCAGAAATTAATAGAAACCTGGACTCCATATTAACAGAAATAATTCAGCAAAATTACCCTGAAGTCCTACAACAAGAGGGCAATATAGACATTGAAAGGATTCATAGAACACCTGAGACATTCAATCAAGAAAAGAAAACACCCAGAAATATAATTGCCAAATTCAAGAGTTTCCAAGCAAAAGAAAAAATCTTACAAGAAGCCAGAAAGAAACAATTCAAATATCAAGGAGCACCAATCAGGATCACACAGGATCTGGCAGCTTCCACGCTAAAAGATCGCAAGGCTTGGAATACGATATTCAGAAAGGCAAGAGAGCTGGGCCTGCAACCATGGATCAATTACCCATCAAAATTGACTATATATAGGGGCAGCTGGGTAGCTCAGTGGATTGAGAGCCAGGCCTAGAGACAGGAGGTCCTAGGTTCAAATCCGGCCTCAGACACTTCTCAGCTGTGTGACCCTGGGCAAGTCACTTGACCCCCATTGCCTACCCTTACCAATCTTCCACCTATAAGTCAATACACAGAAGTTAAAGGTTTAAAATTAAAAAAAAATATTATGAAAAAATTGACTATATATTTCCAGGGGAAAGTATGGGCATTCAACAAAATTGAAGAATTCCTGGTATTTGCATAGAAAAGACCAGGGCTAAATGGAAAGTTTGATATCCAACCACAAAAATCGAGAGAAACATGAAAAGGTAAATAAGATAGAGAGGGGAAAGAAAGAAAACTTATAATTTTTAAATTTGCCTTTTTAAGGGCCTCAGTGAGATCTAATTATCTTTATTCCTATGTAGAGAAATGTTATGTATAATTCTCTGTAGTGAACTCTATTCACTATTATAATATTCACTATTATAGTAATCAGAAGAAAAATTCACAGGGTGATGGTGGAACACTAAATAATCTAAAATGACATGGGGGATGGGAAAGAGGGGGTGAATAGCAGGGGAAACGAAGAGAAACTTGAGTGAATAAGAAAATAGGATATTCTATTACACACAAAGAGGGCATGGGAGGGAGAGGGGACAAATAATATTATAAGAAGGAGAGGAAGACAGCATTAAGAGGTAATAATCAAACCTTACTCGCAGTGTAATCAACCCAGAGAGGGAAGAGTAGCTATACTATCCATTGGGACATAAAACTCTTATCTACCCCTTCTGAGAAATTTAGAAGGGATAAACCAAGGGGAGCAGGGGAGTGGGGAGGTCAAAAAAAGGGAGGGGAGAAGGGGGAGGGAATTCATAAGGCCTTTAAAAACAAAAAGGGGTAGGGAGGGGGTAGAAAGGGAAGTCAATCAAGGGAGGGGATAAGGGATAGGGTCTTAATAGCAAACCACTGGTTTTAAAGGAAAAAGTATAAGGAAAAAGGGGGTAGGAATAGGGGCTGATTCGAAAATGTCAGCAAATGCACAACTGATGATTAAAACTCTGAATGTGAATGGGATGAACTCGCTCATAAAACGTAAGCAAATAGCAGAGTGGATTAGAAACCAAAATCCCACCATATGTTGTCTACAAGAAACACATATGAGGCGGGTGGACATACACAAGTTTAAGGTTCAGGATTTGAGCAAAATCTTTTGGGTGTCAAATGAGAAAAAGAAGGCAGGAGTGGCTATTATGATTTCTGACAAAGCCAAAGTAAAAATAGATATGATTAAAAAAGACAGGGAAGGTCATTACATCCTGATTAAAGGCAGTATAAAAAATGAGGAAATAACACTGCTCAGTATGTATGCACCAAGTGGCATAGCATCCAAATTCATAAAGGAGAAACTGGCAGAGCTCAAGAAGGAAATAGATAGTAAAACCATACTAGTGGGAGATCTAAATATTCCTCTGTCAGATCTAGATAAATCAAACCGAAAAATAAATAAGAAAGAGGTAAGAGAGGTGAATGAAGTCCTAGAAAAATTATATTTAGTTGATATGTGGAGAAAAATAAATAGGGACAAAAAGGAATACACCTTCTTCTCAGCTGCACATGGCACATTCACAAAAATTGACCATGTTATAGGGCATAGAATCATTGCAAACAAATGCAAAAGAGCAGAAATAATAAATGTAAACTTCTCAGATCATAATGCAATAAAAATAATAATTAGTAAGGGTACCTGGACAGGAAAATCAAAAACTAATTGGAAATTAAATAATATGATTCTTCAAAACCAATTTGTCAAAGAAGGAATCATAGAAACAATCAACAATTTCATTGAAGAAAATGACAATGATGAGACATCCTACCAAACTCTGTGGGATGAGGCCAAGGCAGTACTCAGGGGGAAATTTATATCCTTGAGTGCATATATTAACAAATTAAGGAGGGCAGAGATCAATGAATTGGGCATGCAACTCAAAAAATTAGAAAGTGAGCAA